>NC_043965.1:12698988-12886488 GCF_902148855.1 Sphaeramia orbicularis
ACAATGGCCTATTGTGTTTTATTGAGCTGCCCACATCCTGCTCTCCATCCTTCTCTCCTCTCCTCTCCTTTCCTTTGCTCTTCCTCATTCAGTTTGCTTTCATCTCCCCTTCGCAGACTCCTCATTTGGCTTGTTTTACCTGTTTTCGGGGCTTTTGATTCTACTTTAGTTCCGCTTTAGGGTTTTCAAGGAAAGATGGATAGACGGTTGAATGTGGGAATGTTTGTGTAAATGGAGTAAATGAATAAAGAAGGATAAACTGAGAGCGCGGTATGCATGTAGAACCGGATGAACATACGAAGGAGGATGGACAAAGACCGCAGAAGGTGGACTGAAATCAAACACCATAGAGCAGGGGCGTCAAACTCATTTTAGTTCAGGGGTCACATTCGGTTAAATTTGATCTGAAGTGGGCCGAAGCAGTGGAATAAAAATATAATACTGTATAAATAATGTCAACTCCAAACTTTTCTCTATGTTTTAGAGCGAAAAGAGTCAAATTACATTAGGAAAAGTTTCACATCTATAAACAAAGTGAATAACATGAACAAACTGAAAAAAACAAGTGTAATTTTAACAGTATTAGGCCTCAGTTTATCATTTCCACATGTTCGTTATAACTTACAGATCACAGTGGATCTATAAATACACAAAATATTTAGTAACAGGCAGAATATTGTTAAAATTGCACTTACTTCTCTTACGACACAGGTGTCAAACATGCGGCCCGGGGGCCAAATCCGGCCCACCAAAGGGTCCAGTCCGGCCCTTGGGATGAATTTGTGAAATGCAAAAATTACACTAAGATATTAGTAATCCTTTTAGTTTAGGTTCCACATTCAGACCAATTCAATCTCAAGTGGGCAGGAGCAGTAAAATACTTTCATAACAACATAGAAATAATGTCAACTCCAAATGTTTGTCTTTGTAAATGTAAATATTTTCATGTATTTACACTAAAACACAGTATAATTTTGCAAAAAATATGACCAACCTGAAATGTCTTAAGAGAAGTGTTGAGCCGCATTATGTAATAAATTCCCATTATGTAATAAAAGTTCAAACTGTAATAAGAATGTCACGTTATCTTGTAATAAAGCCGCATTATGTAACAAACTGACGCATTTTGTAATAAACTACCTCAGTGCATTAAGTAGTAAATTTTTTCGCATTATGTAGTAAGTTATTACAATTTGAGAAATTTATTACAAAATACACTTGACACATTTTTATTTTCAGGAAAATGTAATAACATGGTTCATTTCCAAGATCATAAGTGTAACGGGCTGAGTACAAAGGCTGAACCCAAAAGCAAGACCACAAAACAGACGTAAAGTCAAGTGTGTTTATTAAACACTTTAACAAAGGGAAAAACACAACACAGAATAATTAATAAGTCTGTGATGCCACTGAGTCCGGGGTTTGACGTCTGGGCCGTGAGTGGAATCAGCCAGCGACCAGCGTGGCCGAGCCAGGAAAAACCCAACGGAACCCCAACTAGGGACAAACAAAGGGAGGTCAAAAAACAGGCCAGGTCATACATGGAAAAGCAGATCATAAGGCAACGGTACATGGGGGACAGGCAAAAACTCACGGTCAGTAATCCAGGCGTATGGTCGAAGCACAGGTAATCGGTGGAGGCTGAGGTATCAAGGGGAGTAGGCAGAATCAGAGTCGGGTAACGAACCAGGTCGTAGACGAGTAGGCAGAACAGGAACGGGCAGAATCGGTGGTCAAAGGACGAAAACGGGTCAAAATGGGCAGACAGACTGATAGGATCCAAAACGCTGGTAAGTGAGCACAACCAGTGTAGAACACAAACTGGCAACCAAACAGGGGAAGACACAGGGTTTAAATACACAAGAGGGCGGGAAGACAATTGGACACAGGTGGAGACAATCAGGGAGGAGTCAGGTAATCAGAGCAGGTGAAACAATCAGGGAAGGGAAGTAACTACACCAGACAAGACACATGAGGGAAACTTAACAAAATAAAACAGGAAGTGACAGACAACAAAAATGACAGACAACATAAAAGACAGACAAAACCAGACAATGTCTGGATGCCAACATGACAATAAGATACTGTATCAGACACAACTGACACGGCGATAGAATAACAATGTGCTAAATTAATCTTTAAACTGTGTGGTTAAAGTTCTGATTCCATTACCTGGAGCTCCTGTGACTAATTTCTTCTAAATTGCTCTGAAATTATATTCATTTGGATTGTTATTACATAATGAACCATGTTATTACATTTTTTTAAATAAAAATGTGTCAAGTGCATTTTGTAATAAATTTCTCAAATTGTAATAACTTACTACGCAATGCGAAAAAATGTACTATATAATGCGTTGACATAGTTTATTACAAAATGTGTCAGTTTATTATATAATGCGGCTTTATTACAAGATGACGTGACATTCTTTTTACATTTTGAACTTTAATTACATAATGGGAATTTATTACATAATACGGCTCAACAAGAAGTAAGTACAATTTTAATAATATTCTGCCTGTTACTCAATGTTTTGTGTGTTTGTAGATCCACTGTGATCTGTAAATTCTAATGTACATGTGTAAATGATAAACTGAAGCATAATATTGTTAAAATTACACTTACTTTTTCAGTTTGTTCATGTTATTCACATTGTTTGAAAGGATAGTTTGTAGATGTAAACCTTTTCATAATGTAAATTCACTTTTTTTGCTCTAAAACATAGAGAAAAGTTTGGAGTTGACATTATTTATATATTATTATGTTATTATTTTACTGGTTCGGCCCACTGCAGATCAAATTTAGCTGAATGTGGCCCCTGAACTAAAATGAGTTTGACACCCCTGTGTTAAGACATTCCAGATTGTTCATATTTATTCAGGTTATTCAGATATTTTCGCAATATTATACTTTGTTTTAGTGTAAATACATGAAAATATTTACATTTACAAAGAGAAAAATGCGGAGTTGTGAGTATTTATAGGTTATTATGACCTACTTTAGATTGAATTGGTCTGAATGTGGAACCTGAACTAAATTACATTATGAAAAGGTTCACATCTATAAACTATCTTTTCAGACATTGTGAATAACATGAACAAACTGAAAAAATAAGTGTAATTTTAACAATATTCTGCTTCATTTTCATGTATTTACACTAAAACAAAGTGTAATATCGCAAAAATATCTGAATAATCTGAACAAATATGAACAACCTGAAATGTCTTAAGACAGGGGTGTCAAACTTATTTTAGTTCAGGGGCCACATTCAGCTAAATTTGATCTGCAGTGGGCCGGACCAGTAAAATAATAACACAATAATATCTAAATAATGTCAACTCCAAACTTTTCTCTATGTTTTAGAGCGAAAAAAGTGAATTTACATTATGAACAGGTTTACATCTACAAACTATCTTTTCAAACAATGTGGATAACATGAACAAACTGAAAAAAATAAGTGTAATTTTAACAATATTCTGCCTCAGTTTATCATTACACATGTACATTATAACTCACAGATCACAGTGGATCAACAAACACACAAAACATTTAATAACACACAGAATATTGTTAAAATTACACATACTTCTCTTAAGACATTTCAGGTTGTTCATATTTGTTCAGGTTATTTACATTTTTTGTTTAATTATATTTTGTTTTAGTGTAAATACATGAAAATATTTACATTTACAAAGAGAAAGATGTGGAGTTGTGAGTATTTATAGGTTATTATGACCTACTTTAGATTGAATTGGTCTGAATGTGGAACCTGAACTAAATTACATTATGAAAAGTTTCACATCTATAAACTATCTTTTCAGACATTATGAATAACATGAAAAAATAAGTGTAATTTTAACAATATTCTGCTTCAGTTCATCATTTACAAATATATATTATAACTCACAGATCACCGTGGATCTACAAATACACAAAACATTTAGTGACACACAGAATATTGTTAAAATTACACGTACTTCTCTTAAGACATTTCAGGTTGTTCATATTTGTTCAAGTTATTCACATTTTTTGTGAAATTATACTTTGTTTTAGTGTAAATACATGAAAATATTTACATTTACAAAGAGAACAAATTGGAGTCGTCATTATTTATATGTTATTATGATAGTATTTTATATTTACTGGTCTGACCCACTTGAGATTGAATTGGTCTGAATGTGGAACCTGAACTAAAAGGATTGTTAATATTTTAGTGTAATTCTTGCATTTCACAAATTCATCCCAAGGGCCAGACTGGACCCTTTGGTGGGCCGGATTTGGACCCCGGGCCGCATGTTTGACACCTGTGCGATAGAGGAATAGACAAAAGAGGACGAATAGAAGAAAGGATGGTGTTGTGAATAATGGCTGGTCAGTGTTAAGGCCTTAATCAATGCTTGATTAATATTAATTCGTTTAGCCCTGGCAGAGGGGCGGGGCCAACTGAAGACTTGTGCTTAGATTGATTGGGGAGAGGGCACCAAGGGCGTGCTAACATTGCAGCGCACACACAAACGCTCACTTTTTTCTCCGTCAGACACACACACACACACTCATGGAATCACTCATGCATCCTTTGTGCTGACATTGTGTATGAACTTTGAGGACCTCAGCTTATGCACAATCCCGCATCTTAACCTTACAAACCAGGGCTCCAAAGTGTGACCAACATATGGCTAAACCTGTCAAGTGTGACTAAACATTTTCATTGGTTGCAGCTCCACACCAGGTCTGTCTTGAACGTGCGTGGCATTATTTATTATTATTTTCAGTCGGTGATCAATATTTGGTTAAAGCGACATTGGGCCTCCAACTGAGGCGCATCAGACTGACGCTGTAGACCAGGGGTGTCCAATCCTGGTCCTCGAGGGCTGCTATCTTGCATGTTTAAGATGTTTCCCTTTGAGCTCGACCAATTGATCAGCCGGCCGATTATAGCTTATCACCGATTAATCAACATCGGCCAATATGTAACCGATTTATTCACTTTTTTGCTGCAGATATTCTTTCACTCGCTGCTCCTGTGTGTGTGTGTGCTGGATTTTTTTTTTTTTTTTAATTTATTTAACCTTTATTTTACCAGGATAAAGATCCCATTGAGATTAACCCTTTCATGCATAGTGGTCACTCCAGTGGACAGCTATTCTACAGATGTTCTCTTGTATATTCATGGATTTTGTTGTTCTATTCTTTTTTTTTTTTTTACACATCTTTATTAAAGTTTTAAGACACTACATATCTTTTCTGGCATGAATTGGTGACATTATGTAGATCTCTCCTGAGCATAAACCCCCAGAATCACAAGCCCTCCCCATAGTTTTCACACAATTTATCAGTAAATCCATGTTTCTGTGCGTCAAAAATTAAACGTGTGGTGTCCAGCTGAGAGGACATTTTTGCAACTTCATGAAAAATATGCTCATAAAATTTTTTTTTTCGTTATTATTATTATCTTTTTTTTTTTTTTTTTTTTATTATTTTTATTTTATTTATTTTATTTTATTATTTATTTTTCAGAAGAACATTTTCAATCGCATTGTTTTTTTTCATGCCTAAAGAGGAATAAAAACACTCAGGAAAAAAATTTGATTAAGGTTCTAATAATTCGTGCATGAAAGGGTTAAGAACCTCTTTTTCAAGGGAGTCCTGGCCAAGAAACAGCATGAAACACAACACATAGTTACAACATACAGTTACCTCATACAGTTACAACAAACAATAATATACCGGACAAGTCAACCTATGAAAAACACCTGCAAGTCATTGAGTTGTTCTCCAGCACTTTGAATTTGGATGTAAAAGCATTCAGGGAGATCATTTCAGACAGTCTCCAGTCTTTTAGCAACATATTCCATGTGGACGGAGCAGAGTACACAAACGCCCTTTTACCCAGCTCTGTACAGGCGAACGGCACAAAGAGGAACAAATGCTCATTTGAATTGTTGAATTGAATTGTATTGTTTATTTGCATGTATACACGACAATAAAACACAATAATAATAACAGTAAAAGACACGCCGGGGAGGCCAAACACCAAAGTGGTTTATTGAGGGCCTCCCCAAAGACTTGAAATTAAAAAAAGTATTTGCAGTGTCTAATAACACTTGGTTACAAAAAATCTCCGACATGAAAAATTAATTTATGCATATCATCGTCAATCCAGCCGAAAAAAAAAAGGTGAGAATAAAAAATTCCAATTTCTCTTTTAGTTTTTTACAGTTTACTCAGGCATCGTAATAGATTCAATATTTTAGACAATGGGAATAGATTCTGTGAGGTCTCTAAATGTCCACAGACACCAAGAACATCCATATGAACCTTATTATTGTGAAGTAATTCTTCATTGACTTTGGGTATGTCTTTTTAGGCGTTTTACCCCTGAAAATATGGTCAGGGTTTAACAGGTTAATAAATGCAGAATGCAAAAAGCACACTTACATATTTAAGAAAACAGTGCCAACATTTTCAAACAAAACAAAACAAAACAAAAAAACCCAAAACAGAATAAATAAAAATTACAACATTTTCAAATTAAAACTTAGAATTTAAAAAGTCAGTAAAAGTCAGATGTGCTGTCCTCACAACATGTGACTGTGCAGCTAGACAGCCAGCTAACAAAAATACAGTAGAGTCCAAACAAGGCTTTCTTTTCTGAGTTGGAGGTTCTCCTTTACTTGACTTTTTCTTTAACATATTTGTAACTGCAACATACAAAACACATCCAACTTAAATTACTAACAGACAGTTATTATTAATAACGCTACACATGTAATGCACTCACATCGCTAGCTGGAATAGCATAAACGTTAGCTTCATTACACGTTCACAGAACAGTTTCAATCAACCAACGTCTAGAACTTAATATTGTTTTCAGATATACAGGGTGGGGAAGCAAAATTTACAATATTTTGAGGCAGGGATTGAAAGACAGTGTATGACCAGTTAGTTTATTGAAAGTCATGAGAATTTATTTGCCACAAGAAAATGGACATAATAGAAAATGTTTTTATTCTATGTGTCCTCCTTCTTTCTCAATAACTGCCTTCACACGATTCCTGAAACTTGCGCAAGTGTTCCTCAAATAGTCAGGTGACAACTTCTCCCATTCTTCTTTAATAGTATCTTCCAGACTTTCTGGTAATAGTTTTGCTCATAGTCATTCTATTCTTTCCATTATAAACAGTCTTTATGGACACTCCAACTATTTTTGAAATCTCCTTTGGTGTGACGAGTGCATTCAGCAAATCACACACTCTTTGACGTTTGCTTTCCTGATTACTCATATGGGCAAAAGTTTCTGAAAAGGTATGGATAATAGTGTTAGGTATGATTATGACATCAGTATATGTTTGGTTTCAAAACAAATGACGTAGTGCCTGCTGAGAAAAAACAACTAAATGTTCATTGTAAATTTTGCTTCCCCACCCTGTATACACTTACAAAGACGAAAATTTTCCAAGGTACAAAGTAGAGCACACTTAGCGAACGTGAGTTTCTCTGAACTGAAAACTTACGGCCCCAGATTGGCTCCGTATAGTGAGAGTATAATTTGTATTTCGTTTAAGGATTTTATTTGCGCCTCTGTCCTTTCGAAACATTTGTCCTTCCTTTGCGCCTACAGCTGTGTTTCCACAATCATCTTGTCTTTTACGTTTACTTTTTAAAAAAAATATTCTTTATTGAATTTTACAAAAGAATACAAGCACAGACATATGTCCCTATACTTAACATACATATTTAGCCACCCATAAATACATCCACATATAAAACTGCACATTATCCATGTTCACAAAAAAAAGTGAAAAAAAAAAAAAAAAAAAAGAAAACATTTGTATACACATTCACACCTACTTTAAAAAAAAAACATACATACATACATACATACATACATATACATACAACAACAAGGCACACGTTCTTAAAATATACATCCATGTTTGTTTGTTTGTTTTTAATGTGAAGATTGACTTAGAAGTCTATGGTGTTCCATGGTAGCGTCTGCTGTTTGTCCAGAGTTCTTCTTCTACGTAATTCAGTCAGTATTTGTTTGATCACTGTATTGCTATCTATGAGGTTCTGGTTGATGATCGTTAAACATCTCGTTTTCCAAAGCTTGACTGTCACAATGCAGATGATTAACTGGAAGAGTCTTTGTTTGTTTGTTGATGTTATTTCCTCTAGAAGTCCGTACATGACTGAGCGGTAGTTTATAGGGCAGCTCAGGCCAATGTTTTTAAAGAAAGTCCAAACAGCTTGCGCTCTATAGCAGTCAATAAGTACATGTTCTTGAGTTTCATCATTTCCACAGTTTATCATCGGACATTTTTTTGTTGTGACATAACAGCTCCAGGAAACCAGAGCTCTGGCTGGAAGTCTACTTAAGGCGGCCATACACTGTGCGATTATTTCGATCGTTGCACGCAGCTCCATCTCAAACTGTGCGAATCAGTCGTACAGTCAGGCTCACGATTCATGTTCTCACACTGTACGGGCCGATGCTCGTATGCGACCTGACTGCTCACACTGTAGGACCATACACCACAGGACGCACCACACATTCGAGTGTTGTATCCGGAAATACGTTAAAATACCAAGGAATCCGTAAAAGTGCATAGACAATTGTGTATTGGCGTGAGCCATGAAATGGTAGTGCTAAACAAAAACCAACGAGCTGCTTTGGTAATATGTGCCATTATCTGTGGGGACTCAAAAAAGAAGAAAAGACAACGATGTGTTTGGTGCAGGAATTGGTTGTCCAGACGTGGACAGTATGGGCTGTCATCCTACAGCAGGAACTAGAGGTAAGCTGCAACAGCTAAACTGCACTAGGACAGTAGCCAGCTACTGTTAGCTTGTACGCTACTGTACGCGTTTGTGTTCGCGCATGCACAGTGTGAGAATTTGAGGCACATCGGTTCGTGGCACTGCTTTGACAGTACGATACACTCACGAGGAGCGAGCAGGATTTCAAACAGCTCCGTTTTCCTTGCGAACACACGATTGCTGGTCGTGAGGTGGTCGTGAGGTGCTAATCGCTTCTCCTTAGCCCATGTACACTACACAAAGCATGACACACGATTAGAGGCACATCTGGCCCGATCCCAGAAAGAGTCGCACGAGTGAGAAATCGTCTCTAAACTCGTACAGTGTAAGGCCGCCTTTACAGAGATGAGCCAGCGGATATCTCTGTAATTCTCCAAAATAGATTTGTCCTTCATGTTTTTAATAACAGTCTTCTTCTCGTTTTCCTTTCTTTTACGTTTACTTTTCCCTCCCAGATTCTGTCCACCCCCTCCACTCTCCGAGCTGATATGACCTTGGACTGAAGTGATGGACAGAACATGTGGGCTGCACCTTTAATGACCTTGGTTGTTAGTGACGGTCAGCATTTGAAGATTTAGGGATGGCGTTGGCTTTTTTTTTTTCCTTTAAACTGCCTTGCGGCTCTATTTAATTGAGTGCTTTCATTGGGCTGTGTTTATGGCTTATAGGCTGAACACAGATACAGAGACAGATGGACTGGCACCACAAACAGATACAGTACAAAGGTAGGCAGTGGGGGGGGGGGGGGGCGGCTGACAAAGAACGTACAGTACACAGGCATTTGGAGGAAAACAGGAAGTCGTACAGAGGGTTTAGGGAAGTCAAAGAAAAGCAGGCTGGCAAAAATAAGGTTTATAGGCCTTATATGAAGCTCTGTGTAAAGTAATAGGTGTGAGAGTTTATTAATGCTGCAAGATTTAGGGCTTAAAGTCCTTTATAAGACACAACCTTTGAGAGAGTTTTGATTTGGCCAATCCACAAGTCTGCAGGTAAGGAGAGATAAGTCATGAAGCAGGGGTTTCAAACTTATTTTAGTTCAGGGACCATATTCAGCTACATTGGATCTGAACTGGGCCAAACCAGTACAATAAAAACACAAGAAAAGCACTCAGAGAGCGCAGACCTCCACCAGGAGAGATCTGCCCCCTCCCCCCTTCATTTTGTTCATTATTTTCTTCATTTGTGTTGATGTAATTTCTTGCATTTTCTTCATTTTTGTGCATTTTGTTCATTATTTCCTTCATTTGTGCTCATTTTATTTTTATATTTTCTTCATTTATTTGTATTTTGTTCATGATTTTTCTTCACTTGTGTTCATTTATTTTTTATGTTTTCTTCATTTTTCATTTTCTTCATTATTGTCTTCATTTTTCTTCATTGTTTTTATATTCATTTTTCTTCATTTTGTTCAATATTTATATTTTCTTCATTTTTGTGCATTTTGTCCATTATTTCCTTCATTTGTGTTCATTTAATTTCTGTATTTTCTTCATTTTTGTTCATTTTGTTCATTATTTCCTTCATTTGTGTTCATTTTAATTTTTGTATTTTCTTCATTTTTGTGTATTTTGTTCATTATTTTCTTCATTTGTGTTCATTTCATTTCTGTATTTTCTTCAATTTGTGCATTTTGTTCATTATTTCCTTCATTTGTGTTCATGTAATTTTTGTATTTTCTTCATTTTTGTGCATTTTGTTCATTATTTCCTTCATTTGTGTTTATTTTATTTTTATATTTTCTTCATTTATTTGTATTTTGTTCATGATTTTTCTTCATTTGTGTTCATTTATTTTTTATATTTTCTTAATTTTTCATTTTCTTCATTATTGTCTTCATTTTTCTTCATTGTTTTTATATTCATTTTTCTTCATTTTGTTCAATATTTATATTTTCTTCATTTTTGTGTATTTTGTTCATTATTTCCTTCATTTGTGTTCATTTAATTTCGGTATTTTCTTCATTTTTGTTCATTTTGTTCATTATTTCCTTCATTTGTGTTCATTTTAATTTTTGTATTTTCTTCATTTTTGTGTATTTTGTTCATTATTTTCTTCATTTGTGTTCATTTCATTTCTGTATTTTCTTCAATTTGTGCATTTTGTTCATTATTTCCTTCATTTGTGTTCATGTAATTTTTGTATTTTCTTCATTTTTGTGCATTTTGTTCATTATTTCCTTCATTTGTGTTTATTTTATTTTTATATTTTCTTCATTTATTTGTATTTTGTTCATGATTTTTCTTCATTTGTGTTCATTTATTTTTTATATTTTCTTAATTTTTCATTTTCTTCATTATTGTCTTCATTTTTCTTCATTGTTTTTATATTCATTTTTCTTCATTTTGTTCAATATTTATATTTTCTTCATTTTTGTGTATTTTGTTCATTATTTCCTTCATTTGTGTTCATTTAATTTCGGTATTTTCTTCATTTTTGTGTATTTTGTTCATTATTTCCTTCATTTGTGTTCATTTAATTTCGGTATTTTCTTCATTTGTCTGCATTTGTTCATTTTTTCCTTCATTTGTGTTCATTCTGATGATGTGAGTCCACTCCTCCTTCTGATTGGACCCCACCCCCCCATCACCACCAAAATTTAATCATTGTTCTTTGTGCCAGTATCAACATTTTGTGAAAATTTCATGAATATGAAAATTTCATGAATATGAAAATAACTTTTTGAGTTATCTTGCTAACAAACAAACAAACAAACAAACAAGCACACTCACTTGCACACAGAGCAAAGCAATCACAATACCTCCTGGCAGAGGTAATAATAACATATAAATAAGGTCAAAGTCCAAACTTTTCTCTATGTTTCAGAGCGAAAAAAGTCAATTAACATTATGAAAAGGTTTACATCTGCAAACTATCTTGTCAAAAGATGTGAATAACATGAACAGACTGAAAAAATAAGTGTAATTTTAATAATATTCTTCCTCAGTTTATCATTTACACATGTACATTATAAAGTACAGATCACAGTGGATCTACCAATACACAAAACATTTAATAACAGACAGAATCTTGTTAAAACTGTACTTCTCTTTCAGGTTTCATGTTCATATTTGTTCAGGTTGTTCACATTTTTTTTTTGCAAAATTATACTTTGTTTTAGTGGAAATACATGAAAATATTTACATTTACAAAGAGAAAAATTTGGAGTTGTCATTATTTCTATGTTATTATGATAATATTTGACTGGTCCTGCCCAGTTGAGATTGAATTGGTCTGAATGTGGAACCTGAGCTAAAAGCACTGTTAATATCTTACACTGTAAAAAAAAAAAAAAAAAAAAAAAATCTGTAATTTAACAGAATTTTCACTGGTTATTTTACAGATTTTTCCTGTATTTTTAAGATACAGGAAAATATCAATGAAATTCCAAAAACAGACTGTGATTTTACATGTCAAATGTAAAATAACATGAAAAACCTGTAACTGTGAATAACCAAAAAATTTCCATTTTTTAAAAGAAATTTTTTTCTTTTTTAAAAGAAAAATACAGTTAAAATACAGTTGCAAATGTATCATAATTTCACAAACATTTCTTTTCTATTAATGAGATTAAACTGTTAATGTAAAGTTTAATACTGTAAAAAAAAAAAAAAAAAAAAAAAAAAAAAAAGATAAAATTACTGACAATTAACCATAAAAGAAGTATTTGTTCTGTAAGTTTAACAAGACTTGTTTGTTAATTGACAAATATCTTGTGTAATTACGGGAGGTTTCACAAAAAAATGTTGAATAAATGTATTTTTGTGAATGTATAACATGTATAAGCACTGATAAACTGTCCAAATACAGTTTTTATCAGTGGATTGCACAACTTAGTCGCATTGAAAATTATTTATAGATATATTTATAGGTAATTTGATTGTTTTAATACATGTAAATATTCTTTATTAAACATTAAAAAGTAAAAAAAAAAAAAAAGCAAAATCTCATGTAAAGTTAGAGCAAAAAACTGTATTTTAATTATGGAAAATTACCGTATTTTTATGTGATGGTTATTTTCCATTACTTAACAGGATTTTTTCAGTGCCCCTGCTGCCAGAATAATATTGTTTTTTTTTTTTTTACTGTTTTTTTAATTACAGTGTAGTGTAATTTTTGCATTCCACAAATTCATCCCAAAGGCTGGACTGGACCCTTTGGTGGGCTGGATTTGGCCCCCGAGCCGCATATTTGAGACCTGTGCCTTATATGAAGTGCTGTGTAAAGTAATAGGTGCGAGAGTTTATTAATGCTGGAAGATTTAGGGTTTAAAGTCCTTTATAAGAAACAACCTTTGAGAAAGTTTTGATTTGGCCAGTCCAGAAGGCTTCAGGCAAGGAGAGATAAATCATGAATGGAAATCTCCAGACTGCTGAACAACAAAAACTGCTTGGTTGAAGGATGGCAGAAGACGCTGCAAAAGGGCAGATTTCTCACGTAAAAATGTACCGTCTGGTTCAGATCACACAGTGGGGCTGAGATTGAAACCACATCCGCATATAAACACTTCAGCCACAGCTTTTCATCCCCAAAAACAGCAGCTTACCGTTGTCATCAGCTCTCATTTATTTATTTGTTATTACCCCGCACATGGACAGACATGATGACATCAGCTGATTATTGCCAAAATAAAATACACCAGTGGTTCCCAACCTGGTTTGGCTCATGACCCTATTTTAACATCACAAATTTCTGATGACCCCACACATTCAAAACTGAGACCTTTTTTTTGCTAAAATTAATTTGTTTTTGATCATATAACATTAATAATAATAATAATAATAATAATAATAATAATAATAATAATAATAATAATAATAATAATAATAATAAACTTTATTTGTATAGCACCTTTCATACAGAAATTGTAGCCCAAAGTGCTTCACATTGATTGAAAAGATACAATATTAAAATACATTAAGATTTGATTATACATCAAGAAATAAAATGAAATTTGAGAGAAATATAATAAAATAAAAATAAATATAAAAACAGTGCACATTAAAATATTTGATTATGCATAGAATTTTTGAAGTGCAAGAAATAAGATGAAATTTGAAATACAATAAAATAAAAAATAAAAACAGAAATACAATAAAATAAAATAAAAATAAAAACCGCACATTCCTGGTTCCTGAATTGTGACCCCATTTTTATCTCCTTTCAAAGGCTAATGAGAATAAAAATGTTTTTAATTTGGTTTTTAATTTGGTTTTAAATATAATAATTTTAGACAGCATTTAGTCTATATAATGAATATTATTATTAACAGAGGCAGAAAAGCGTGTGTGTAGATTACTGCACAAAGTGAGAATTTTATTTTCCTTGGTCAAAATCAAGGTTCTAATAGTTTTGGATTTTTACTTCCGCCAAGGAGGTTATGTTTTTGCCAGGGTTTGTTTGTTTGTCTGTCTGTTTGTTTGTTTGTTTGTTTGTTTGTCTGTCCTTTAGTGTACAACATAACTCAAAAAGTTATGGACAGATTTGGATGAAATTTTCAGGGTTTGTTGGAAATGGGATAAGGAAGAAATTATTAAATTTTGGTGGTGATCGGGGGTGGGGGGGCCCATGGGGGGGGGGCACTGATCAGCCTTGGCGGAGGTCTGCGCTCTCCGAGTGCTTCTAGTTCATTATAGTTTAGTTTTATTTAGTTTTGACTTTTTTTTCCTAATTCAGTTAGTTTTAATTTGTGTTTAGAGCAGGTTTGCTAGTTTTTATTAGTTTTTGTTATTTTCTAAATGCTTAGTTTTAGTATTAATTTTAGTTTTGTCGTATCTTTTCTCTTCTTCTCCGTCGTATTCAAATAAATCCCAGACAGGACTCTGCTGCTTTCTCCCAACTTTAGTCTCCATGTTTCCAGGTAGAGTGGGGACCAGAAGACGACTGGAAACCACAAGTGATGAACTGTTAAATATCAAATGGTGCCAGCAGCTAAAATTGGTTGAAGGAAATAAATCAATTTCGTATCAATCCGACATTGACAAAGACGAAAACAAAGGGAATTTTATCCATAATTTTTATGTTTTAGTTAGTTTTGTTAACACACAATACAGTTTCAGTTAGTTATCGTTTTTTTCTTTTAATTATAGTTTTTATTTATTTCAGATAATGAAAATGTTTTTACAATTCTAGTTTTCATCATTTTGCTAGTTTCCGTTAACGATAATAACCTTGGCCAGGACATATACAGTCAGTCCAGTTTGGATTTACAAGGCTGACAATTAATAACCTCCTAAGACCCAGAAAATGTCAGCAAAGTACAAGCTTTTTTTGTTTTTTATTAAATAAGTGCCTATATTGGAAACATCATGATGCAATATTTTTTTCAGAGGCAGTTTTTAAAATTTTTATGGAATGTCCTTTGTAGTGGACAGTTTTCTTTTCTTTTTTTTTTGTATAAAGTTGTGAAATTCTTGCCCACAAATGTGGACAGAAAACCCATCGGTTTAGGAGGATACTGAACAAACAAGAGCTCAAACTATGAATTATGAAAGAGCTGCAGCATCTGAAACCGACCACAATGAACGTTTGACAGATAAACAGAACTGCAGTGCTTCAGTTTCAGCTTCAGTTTGTCGTGTCTTTTATGGATTGGAATTGTCTCTGTCAACTCACCATATATTGTTTACTTGTAAGTTTTTTTTTTTTTAATCAATTACTAAAAATTTCAGATGACCCCATTTGAATTCCACATTGGGTCCCGACCCCAAGGTTGAAAAACACCGAGCTACAATATGTGTGAGGGGTGGAGTTTGTTACCATACCATACCAACTTTATTTCTTAAAGTGCCGTAAATCTGATTAAAACAGCATAAAAAATACCAGAAAAAACCCCGTCTCACTAATTGATTAAAAGCGCGTTTTTAGTTTGTCATGCCTGGCACCACTCGTTTTTTTGTTTTTTTTGTTTTTTTTAATTTGCATTATATTGTCAATAAATCATTGGAAAATGGAGGGTGTTTCCCTCACCCAACTATGTCATTTAAACGTCTTGTTTGCTCCACAGTACAAAAGGACTCAGTTTACTGTGACAGCAGAGGAAATCAACCAAACATGGATTTGAGAGACAGATGTGTGCTGGTGTTATTCAGAAATCCCCATAAAATAAAGAATACACTTCAACCCAAACCAGCACTTAAACTATCTTATCTTGACGTTGCTTCTCAACTTCATGACAGAATAAAACCTGTGCATCTACTATTCTGGATATTATCTGAGTCTTAGCAGTGCCCAGTTTATTGTCCAACAGTGATTTTTGTTTTCTGGTGTCTGGACACTAATGGTATGTACGATGACAGCTGTGCAGACAGATTATTATAATAAAGGGGCTATTGTCACAGTACTGGGGGATGAACTTTCTCATTTCAGCGTCATCTTTTACATCACTTCTTAAAACACATTTTTATAGACTTGCCTTTATGTGATGTTTTCTCTTTAGAATGTTTTTAATGTTGAATATTTAATTTCACCCTGTTTTGGTTATTCATTTATATTGACATATATCAGTAGTGATTTCTCACAGACTGTAAGGGAAGCTCAGCTTCCCCTAAAATTATGAAAATTAAATGGTCAAATATGTTCGGTTGTGTTGACATTTCATTGACTACAAATGTGTTAGAACACGTTCATCTCACAGACGAGTTCGTTCAGAATCAGCTTTATCACAAATCCTCAGACTCCATGTTGTTCACTTCTCATACATTCCCGTTGCGCTGTTTTCTCATTCGATCTCTGCTCAGTGCATTTGTCCGTAGACGCTCAGCGTCCATGCACTTCAGTGGGACTGAGTGGAACAGTTTTTTTCATTGCCTCAAAACTTTGAGAAATTTATTACAAAATGCACTTGACACAGTTTTATTTTTAAAAAAATGTAATAACATGGTTCATTATGTAATAACAATCCAAATTAAAATAATTTCAGAGCAATTTAGAAGAAATTAGTCACAGGAGCTACAGGTAATGTAATCAGAACTTTAACCACACAGTTTAAAGATTAATTGAGCACATTACATTTTCCTGAAAATAAAAATGTGTCAAGTGCATTTTGTAATAAACTTCTCAAATTGTAATAACTTACTACATAATGCGAAAAAATCCACTACATAATGCATTGAGGTAGTTTATTACAAAATGCGTCAGTTTATTACATAATGCGGCTTTGTTAAAACATAATGCGCCTCAACAAAGGCCACAGTACAAATGCTGACATTTGATTGGCTGCAGAAACTGCATATGCGCAGGATGTGTCAGCGATGACACGTCAGGTTTTACAGAGTTAAACTGAAATCAAACTGTTTGTCTCGTAATGGAGGGGAAAAAGAGAAAGCATGTTAAAGAGTAAAAGTTCCAGTGTTGGGTGTGTGTGTGTATTGTGTATAAGTGGGTCTGTTGTCGGTGTGTGTTTTGGGGGGTTGTGGGCTGCGGAAGTGAGAAGGTGGAGGAACATGTCTGGTCCAATCCAGGCTGGTATTTCTCAGTGCACAGCCATTTTTAAGATAACTAATAGAAGCCTGTTGGCCCTATAAATCACCAGAGCAGAAATAAAAATGAAACCATCACCAAGATGGAGAGGAGAGCAGTGTGCCAGGACATCATTTTAATACACTTGTATATGTGTGTGTGTGTGCGCCTGTTTTTGTTCATGTGGATCAGTTTGTGTGGAGACGAAAAAAAAAAAAAAAAGCGACGGACAGGGGAATAAAATGTGAGCGAATGTCTTTTTATTCATATGCAGTGTGTGTGTTCAAAGTGTGAGCCTTTTGTTGTGAATGTGAGTATGTCTGAAGACGCATGGCTTAGCGCTGCTGCGAGTGACTGTCTCCGTTTGGGCTTATCTGTCTTTCTGGCACAAACACATGATCAGACCTGATGCTTCTTTTATTTGAACAACACCTGTTGCCTGCTCTGTGTTATTCTCCCAGAGAGTAATATTCACACCAGAGCTTCTCAAATCCATTTTCTCAGTAGGGTAGATTTATTTCAGAAAGTGCAAGCATAAGATGTGACAAAATAGTACCAAATGAGCTGCATGGAGGGTTATGAATTTCACCAGATTTGTATTCCGCTCAAATGTCGAGGATTGTGACACCAGATGGGCTGTTTTCTACCTAAAAGAAGACCGTCTGCCCCCATGTGACCAGTTTAGACAATGAATACAGAAATAGAAGTCATTTTCTATCAGGGACCACATTCAGCCCAATATGATCTCAAGTGGGCCGGTCCAGTAAAATAATATCAGCAAAAAAATTTTAAAAAAGTAAAACTAGAAAAGCACTTGGAGAGATCAGCGCCCCCCCATCACCACCAAAATTTAATCATTTGTTCCTTGTGCCGGTTTCAACATTTCATCCAAATCCTTCCATAACTTTTTGAGTTATTTTGCAAACAGACAAACAAACAAACAGACAAACAAATAAACAAACCCTGATGAAAACAGAACCATAACCAGAAAAGCACTTGGAGAGCGCAGACCTCCGCCAAGGCAGATCAGTGGGCCCCCATTGCCCCCCCCACCCCCCACCCCTGATCACCACCAAAATGTAATCATTTGTTCCTTGTGCCAGTATTCATTCATTTATTTAGAGCATTTACAGAATACATGCAAATTCAAAATAAAATTAAAAAAAAAAAATCATTCACCTATACTCGAAAAGGAGTGGGAAGAAGAAAAACTTATTTAATCCCACCCCCATTCTTATCATCAAATAACTGAACATAATAACATTTTAACCCTTTCATGCACAGTGGTCACTACAGTGGACAGCTATTGTACAGCTGTTCTCTTGTATATTCATGGGTTTTGTTGTTCTTTTCATTGTTTTTTGTTGTTTTTGTTTTTTTTTTTTTTGCACATATCTTTATTAAAGTTTTAAGACACTACATATCTTTCTGACATAAATTGGTAACATTATGTAGATCTCTCCTGACCATAAACCCCCAGAATCACAAGCCTTCCCCATAGTTTTCACACAATTTATCAGTAAATACATGTTTCTGTGCGTCAAAAATTAACCGTGTAGTGTCCAGCTGAGTGGACATTTTCGCAACTTCATGAAAAATAAGTTCATAAGAAGTTTTTTTTTTTTCATTATTATTTTTTTAATGTATTTTTTTTACATTTTTAAAAAAAATATTATATTTTATTTATTTATTGTTATTTATTTTTCAGAAGAAAATTTTTCCAATCGCATTGTTTTTTTCGTGCCTAAAGAGGAATAAAAACATTCAGGAAAAAATTTTGATTAAGGTTCTCATAATTCGTGCTTGAAAGGGTTACATACTCGCTCCTGTCCTTTGACTTCAAGCCAGAACAATGAACAAAATAGAACAAAATAGGCCTAAACCAAATTAGAATAAACTCATTTGACAGTATTTACATTGCATAACCGAAATGTGTGTAAAAAAAAAATAGAAACAAAGTACATTCCTGGTGGTGTTACCACAGGTAAGAGTTAACTGACATAATAATAATAATAATTACAAACCAACAATGGTAAAAACCAAAAACTGCAGTACCACCAGTCTGTCTTGGTGGAGGTCTGCGCTGTCCAAGTGCTTTTCTTGTTAAAAATGTGTTCTTTCTCTGTGCAGGCGTTCAGCGGGGTTGTGGTGTTAGTGTTAATTTGGACTGAATGTGTGTATGTCAGTGTTTATTGGCCTTTTTGTGTTTGTTTTTGTATTTTTGTAGAGCTACATACACCATGAGTCAGAGCCAGAGGAAGAACTATGGCTTTACTGTTCATCTGTGAATGTTCTTGTACAATGGAAATCTTAATGCTTTGCCAAATTAAAAGCACTTCCTCTACTGGCAAATTACACTGAGCTAATTTTCTGCCGAGGTTATAATAGTTTTGGATTTTTCATTATAGTTTAGTTTTGACTTTTTTTTTTTGTAATTCAGTTACTTTTAATTAGTTTTTAGAGCAGGTTTGCTAGTTATTAGTTTTCATTATTTTCTAAATGCTTAGTTTTAGGGTTTTTTTTTTTTTTATATCTTTTCTCTTCTTCTCCGTCAACTTCAAATAAATCCCAGACAGGACTCTGCTGTTTTCTCCCAACTTTAGTCTCCATGTTTCCAGGTAGAGTGGGGACCAGAACACGACTGGAAACCACAAGTGACGAGAAGTGACGCACCGTTAAATATCATATGGTGCCAGCGGCTAAAATTGCTAGAGCAAAATAAATCGATTTTGTATCAATCCGACATTGACAAAGACAAAAACGAAGGAAATTTTATCCATAATTTTTATACGTTTTACTTAGTTTTGTAAACACACAATACAGTTTCAGTTAGTTATCGTTTTCCCTTTTAATTATAGTTTTTATTTATTTCAGTTAACGAAAATGTTTTTTCAATTCTAGTTTTTGTCATTTTGCTAGTTTTCGTTAACGATAATAACCTTGTTTCCTGCCCAACTTTCATCCATGCTACAATATATTAAGTTGAATAATTATACAAAGCTATTTATATTGCAAAGGATTTTAATTTAAATGAACTTGGTATTGGGGCGACACGGTGGTGCAGTGGTTAGCACTCGTGCCTCACAGCAAGAAGGTCCTGGGTTCGATTCCAACACCAGTCGACAGGGGGTGGGACCTTTCTGTGTGGAGTTTGCATGTTCTCCTCGTGTCTGTGTGGGTTCTCTCCGGGTACTCCGGCTTCCTCCCACCATCCAAAGACATGCACTAATAAGTTAATTGGTTAATCTAAATTGCCCATAGGTGTGAATGTGAGAGTGATTGTTTGTCTCTATGTGTTCAGCCCTGAGATGAACTGGCGACTTGTCCAGGGTGTACCCCACCTTCACTCCTATGTAGCTGGGATAGGCTCCAAGCGACCCCCGTGACCCTAGTGAGGATAAAGGGGGTTCAGAAAATGAATGAACTTGGTATTGAGTAAAATGAACTGATGATATTAAGTCAAATGATTATACAAAACAATTGACATTGAAACAAATTTTAAGTTCAATTAACCCTCTGGTATTCGGGTGCACCTTTTAGGCACACTTTGCACTTCATTTTAAAAAAATTCATATTATTTTTCACAATTTAAATAAGGTTAGAATTCAAAAGTTGCTCATTTTTGCATGATCTTTAAAATTCTGGCCACCAACTAAAATTTGCACGTTGTAAACAAAAGAAAATTTCAAGACTAGCATCTGTCTCCCAAGTGTGCCTAAAACGCACTGTTTCTTCCATTTGATATGTATGATTAGGGCTGACCTTGATTTACAAAAATAAAATCAAATTAGAGCAGAAAAATAAATCAATATATAATATTTAATAGTTTGATTTATAGGTGTGCATTTTACGCACACTTGGTGACAGATGCTAGTATTTTTTGAACATTTGACCTAGTGCCAAAAATAATAATGCAAATTAACCAGTGTTGGAGTTAATCGTTGACATATGCCAGGATGAAAAAATCAAATATGTGATCCACTTTTTATGTAGTATATTGAAAGAAATAATAATTTTTGGGGTTTTTTGCATCAAAAAAAGGTTTGTTTACATTACAAACATTTGCAGGGTTAAAAATGTGACAATTATTGAGTATTTGGTATTTTTATTTACGGCTCAAGTTGGTGAAATAGAAAAAAAGTGTAAAAGAGTTCAAAACAAACTGTATGAACATTTTCTTTGACCTTATTCCACAAGTGTGCGAAAAAGTCACACTTGGGGCTTAGTAAGGGCCTTGCTGGACGGGATACCGGAGGGTTAACTTGGCATTTAGTGTGTTGTACTTAAAACAGCAGTTCCATTCAAATCAAGCATTTAAGTTTAAGACACTCAAGTTTTCATTACTGATTACTTCAATTTTTTACGGCAACGAGTTACCTGAGATTTTTGAAGTAAACTCAACTATCCGGTCTTCCAGTATATGCAGTGACCTTAAACCCCCCATCAATCGTCTCTGTCTCTGATGTTGCTTTGTCTCTACATGTCCTGTTTGTCTACCTTTACTTTCAGTCATCATCGTAGTACATGGTTGTTGTGAATGGGATTGCAAATGTTTTGCAGACCAGCACCGCCACTTTCCCAAATAAAGTGTTTTCCCAGAGTGCAAGATTTAATTCAGGTGAAGTTTTGCAGACAGTTTAATGCTGTGAGGCAGATAAAAAACTTTGATATGTGAGATGAGATAGTTTGTCCCTCAAGCGCTCCATCCTCGGCATAAATAATCTTCTATCACATTGAGATTAAATTCAAATCCCGAGGTGCAAAAGTTTGCACTGACACTTTAGTTTGGTAGGAAATGTGGAGGCAGTTGCATTTTGGTGAATTAATGGGATACATTTGTTAACAGACAATTATTTTACTGTGTCAGGTGGCTCCTTTTTCTTTTTCCACATTGGCGCATTTCTATTTTTTGCAAGTCCGTCACTAGATTTTTTAGGGTTATCAAATAGTGATACTAGTAGGTTAATGTTGTATGGTTCTTTGTTATCTGATGATTCTATGTGCACGAAATAAAACTACACTACTACTACTACTGCTACTACATTAGATACAGGAAAATACCTCGTTTTCACTAAAAAATGCAAAATACAGAGCATAATATTAGAGTAAATGGTGAAAAATCACTTAAGAAAGGTTAAAAATAGAGAAAATTCATTTGGGATCTGCCACAAAAGCAGCACTGGCTCTTTACGGGTTAAGGAGTAGTACTACTTCTTGGTTTGAGGTAAATTAGTTAAACTGCAGGGGAAAGCATGTCCTCTGGAGGGCTAAGTACTCAGTGCAAATATTGACATTATACAACACCTGGGTGTAAATGGTATAATGGCTTCTGTCATTATAAACTGGTTGGAGGTAAACATTATTTACACCTGGCCTTGGTCCATCCAGGTGTACAGTGTTGACTCCACACCTGCTGCAAAAGTGCATCTGTATAAATATTCACATCAGCACTGATGCATTTCACCGCAGTTAAGTTTTATCATTCAGTTTACAGCTCCAAAATGCTTTTAGTGTGCCATCCCTCTTCAAAAGGAACTAATGTTATTATTCATTCTCACACTGACGGGTAATTTAAAATAGATCAAATAACCTGAGAAGAAGCCGCAGAGAACCCACACAGATACAACCCCATACTATTAGCCAGTGTTGGAATTGAACCTACTACTTTCCTGCTGTTCGGTGACAGAGCTAACCACTACATCATGTCACCCACAGGTCTGAATGTGACAGTGAATGGTTGTTTGTCTTTATATGTCAGCCTTATGATGAGCATGTGACACACTGAGGGTGTACCCCACCTTCAGCCAATGGTTGTTAGAGTAGAGTAGTGTCCAGTACCCCCAGGACCCACTCACAGATGAAGCAGTTCAGAAAATGGATGAATGAATAAATTATTGTAATGTAGCAGTAGTAGTAGTAGTGGTAGTAATAGTAGTAGTAGCAGTAGTAGTAGTAGTAGTAGTAGTGGTAGTAATAGTAGTAGTAGCAGTAGTAGTAGTAGTAGTAGTAGTAGTAGTGGTAGTAATAGTACTAGTAATAGTAGTAGTAGTAGTAGTAGTAGTAGTAGTGGTAGTAATAGTAGTAATAGTCGTAGTAGTAGTAGTAGTAGTAGTAGTAGTAGTAGTAGTGGTAGTAATAGTACTAGTAATAGTAGTAGTAGTAGTAGTAGTAGTAGTAGTAGTAGTAATAGTAGTAGTGCTAGTAATAGTAGTAATAGTCGTAGTAGTAGTAGTAGTAGTAGTGGTAGTAGTGGTAGTAATAGTACTAGTAATAGTAGTAGTAGTAGTAGTAGTGGTAGTAATAGTACTAGTAATGGTAGTAGTAGTAGTAGTAGTAGTAGTAATAGTAGTAATAGTAGTAGTGCTAGTAATAGTAGTAATAGTCGTAGTAGTAGTAGTAGTAGTAGTGGTAGTAATAGCAGTAGTAGCAGTAGTAGTAGTAGTAGTAGTAGTAGTGGTAGTAGTGGTAGTAATAGCAGTAGTAGTAGTAGTAATAGTAGTAGTAGTCGTAGTAGTAGTAGTAGTAACAGTAGTAATAGGGTACTTCTATGAAACTGGTACCTAAAAGCAGGACAGAGGGGTTAAAAATTCAAACAAGATGTAGCCCAGTGTTTCTCACCGGGGGCACTGGGACCAGTGATGGGTGTTCGTCTTTAAGACAGCGGAAGCTCATTGTCGGCTTACATAAAAATTAAAAAAAAAAAAAAATCTAGTTATTTAAACATAAATTCGTCCCTCTGTTCCTTTTTAAGAAAAAGGTCAGTGACCTTATCGTACCAATTAAACAAGAAAACGTTGAAATTATGTTAAATTAAAACAAGGAAGTACAATGAGTATGTTTTATTTACAGTGCAAGAAATGAACAAGTAATTTCGTAGTGGTTTCTCTCTTGATTTCACAGCAGAATGTGCGACAGTATTAAACTGAACTGTGTCAGTGAAGGAGTAGATCTGAAAATAGCTGTCGATCAAACGGAATTCAGCCTTTTCGACTGGTCCTCCAATCAGCACGTGGAAGCCCGGTGTCCAGCCCAGCTGAGCTCCGCCCACAGCTCCATTCACCCCCAGAGACGCTGAGTGTCCGGGGGCGGGACAACATCGTGGCATTTATCCAATTACCGTCCAGTTTTGAGGCAATGAAAAAAACTGTTCCACTCAGTCCCATTGAAGTGCATGGACGCTGAGCGTCTACGGACAAATGCACTGAGCAGAGATCGAATGAGAAAACAGCGCAACGGGAATGTATGAGAAGTGAACAACATGGAGTCTGATGATTTGTGATAAAGCTGATTCTGAACGAACTCGTCTGTGAGATGAACGTGTTCTAACACATTTGTAGTCAATGAAATGTCAACACACGTACATATTTAACCATTTAATTTTCATAACTTTAGGGGAAGCCGGGCTTTCCTTACACTCTATGAGAAATCTCCTCTGGTTGGGACGCTGTCGGGGGGCGTTTGGAACGAGAAAGCTGAGAAGGGGGCGTTAGTCTGAATAAGTATCAATATCAAGCTGCATATTATGTCAATGTCGTTGTCCTCCCTCCCACAGTCTTCGGTGGTCACGTTGGTCGTGCCCCACCCCCAGTCGTGAGGGGGGCACTACCTATGCAACGTATATAAGCTCGATCAGACCCACTCCACCTGCTCGACAACATGTTACAGATTTATTTAGAGTTTTTTGAGTAATTTCTTTGAACTCCTCCAGGCAGTTTAGCATCTGCACTGGTTATACTGGTTCTAAGTTCTAATTCTGTACTATCATGCAGTCAGCTGTAATGGAGAAAAGACACATCCTTATGAGAACATCCAAACAGTGTCTCATTTCAATAAAGTCCCACTAATCACATCACCGCTCACAGCATTAACATAAAATATGTTTCATAACCGGTACATCTTGTGCTAATATCGATAGCACCACCTAAGGATCCATTAATGCAGAAACGCTGATGACAATAATGGAATGACACCACAGTACGGATAATTAGAGGGTTTAGTACCAGACCTGACTACAGGCCCCGCCTCCTTCAACACAACCCAAGGTCTAACCGGAACCACAAAGCAGCTCTCACCACAAACAAATACTGGGATATTAGCTACATTGGGAGACTTGTTTTTCTTCGTCTCGTCCCTCCGGAGCGTTCCAAAAGCTGTTACAGAGGCACGTGGTCTTATGATTTGGATGCGTGACGTCTGTTGTTTCATGGAGGCCATCTAAGGAATTGACTTTATGACTGCCAATCGCAACGGAGTCCTCAAAACAACAGCAACACGTATTAACAATTATCACAATCTCAAATTAACAAAGGGTTGTGTCATCAGGCTGGTAATTATGAAGCACAAAGACATGAGAGGAGAGGCATCCGCCGAAACAGGAAGTGAAGGAAGAATGCTCACAGGAAAGAAAAACAAATGACTGAAATACTCAAAGGAAGATGAATAAATGGACCAATAATGAGATTTCATGCAAATGCAGTAAATACAACAGATTGCGTTTGATGTTGTCGCAGATTCGTAGGTAAGGATGTAACTGCCACGTTTCCACTACGTAGTATCGGCTCGACTCGACTCTGCCTTTGTGCGTTTCCATTACAATCAAGAAAAGCACTCAGAGAGCACAGACCTCTGCCAAGACAGACCCCCCCCCCCCCCCCGCCGTGTTTGTTTGTTTGTCTGTTAGCAAGATAACTCAAAAAGTTATGGATGGATTTTCATGAAATTTTCAGGAAATGTTGATACTGGCACAAGGAAGAAATGATTAAATTTTGGTGGGGATTGGGGGTGGGGGGCCCCCACTGATCAGCCTTGGCGAAGGTCTGTGCTGTCATTTCTAGGAAAGCACTAATCCGCCAAGGCCAATCAAAATTTAATCATTTCTTCCTTGTGCCAGTCTCAACATTTCCTGAAAATTTCAAGAAAATCCGTCCATAACTTTTTGAGTTATCTTGCTAACAAACAAACAAACACGCACGCACACAAAGCAAAGCGATCACAATACCTCCTGGTGGAGGTAACAAGAAAAGCCCTCGGAGAACGCAGACCTCCGCCAAGACAGATCCCCCCCACTCCCCCGATCACCACCAAAATTTAATCATTTCTTCCTTGTGCCAGTATCAACATTTCCAGAAAATTTCATGAAAATCCGTCCATAACTTTTTGAGTTATCTTACTAACAAACAAACACGTAAACAAACAAACACGCAAACACACAAAGCAAAGTGATCCCAATACCTCCTGGAGGAGGTAGAAAGGGCCTGGAATCTGGTACCTGGTACTAGTTTTTTGGTGTCACCTCCACATGGGTTGCAGGACTGGGGACCAAATACCAAAACATTATGTGTAAACACTGCAGACCACTGATTGGTCAGAGTCGTCTCTGTGACCCGCCGTTTTACAAAAAACAGATGCGGAAGTTTACAGTAAATATGCCGGTAGGTTCATCCACATGATGACAGTCTGTAAAACTACACCATGGTTTGTTGAGGAGGTTCAGACGTAAAAATTCAGCATGAGTTTGATGAGACAACATGCAACGAGCAAGTTTTTCAGCAACTCTCTGAGCAGACGACACAGAAGTAACACGTCGCATCGCTATGACGTCCAGGTACTGTAAAGTCAGTAGTATCCTGTAATGGAAACGGTCTACAGGAATAGGACCTGGTACCTGAGTCGAGCTGAGCCGAGCCGAGCCGAGTCAAGCTGGTTCCATGTAGTGGAAATGCGGCAAAAAATTGATCAGTCGTTTCCAGTTTTGAGAGTAATGTGTTAGAAAAGTAACGCATTACAGTAACAGACTAGTTTTTGCTGTAACGCAGTAGTATAAGGCATTACTACTCAATTTTCATTAATATTTTACTCAGTACATGTTATGATAATAAAGTCGAATACAAAAAGAATCACAATGTTTTGAGAATAACGTCGTAGTTATAAAAAAACCTCATAATTTAACAAAAATGTCATTTGTTTATGAGATTAAATTCATCATATTCCAACAATAAAACCATAATATTACAAGAATAATGTCGTAATTTAAAAACAGGTGGAAAAATATCATAATTTCCCAGAATCCAGTGGCCCCCTGCAGGTCCACAGCAGTAGTATGTGTGTTGTATAAAGTACTTGATCTGAACTAGACTCAGTAAATCTCCTCAGTCCCAGTAGATCATGCATATATTCACTGGGGTCAGTACACGGTCTACTGTAAATGCACTTTGGATCAGCTGGTTCTGGGCCCTAGTTTTGGACCCTGGTTGTCAGTGATGATGAAACCATGTATATTTGTTTCAGGTAAAAATAGCGCTGATCCCCTCCACCCTGGATGTCCGGATCCTCCATTTGTGTCCACATGTCAGTGTTCGTGGACCACTTGTTCTTTGGTAGCTCATACAGATCCATGTCCAGTCCAATTGTCCTTCATTTAATTTCATATTTCACATTTTCCCGGTCTGGCTGTGTTTACTGCTATACTCCGTCATGTTGAGCAGGTTGGTTTTTGACACTTGGTCTGACTTAGAGGGGCGTGGCCTGGGGGGGAAGTGACGTATATGCATACCCTCTATTGCACTACGCCTGAAAAAACCACCTCTTGCCAAAACTTTTAATCGACAAATGACAGTTTTGGTGAAATTGTCATTTTTCCACTAGGTAAATTTTTATCTGTATGTTATAGGCCTGTAAATTTTCAGTTCGGTACGTTTTCGGTTTTCAAAGCCACGGTTTGGTTTTCTTTTTTTTCGGTTCGGTACGGGAAGAAAGAAAACCCCTCAAAATGTCTTTAATACATTTATGAATTTTTGAAAATTTTCCCCCCAATTTTTGGACACAATAGAATATAGAAAAACAGGAATATAATTCTGCTGCTATAAATCAAATAGAAAATGAAATAAATTATTAATATTACTAAATGTATTTTAAACATTAGTATTGCACTTTTCCCTGAAAGGTAGTTTTGAACAAACAACAAAAATCTAATCAGTTCTGTCAGTTCACATTCTGCATAAAAATATCAACAAAAAAATTCAACATGAAGTGCAACATTAACAAGAGGACAAACTGGTATTCTGTTTAAACAAACTGAAGAGCAACTTTGACAACAAAAAATTAACCAAATTATTTATTTTAGGACAGAGAACAAACTGTTTAGGCCACTTTGTGTATGTGCATGCGCGCGTGCAGGGTGCGATTTGTCGGGGGGATATTTTTGTTTTTTTGGTCAGAGCCGGGGGTGGGGGGAGAGTCCGGTCCATAACTAACGTAACTAATGCTGGCGTGAAACGAAAG
Organism: Sphaeramia orbicularis; assembly: GCF_902148855.1. Lineage (NCBI taxonomy): Eukaryota > Metazoa > Chordata > Actinopteri > Kurtiformes > Apogonidae > Sphaeramia > Sphaeramia orbicularis. The sequence goes on from NC_043965.1 coordinate 12,727,549, forward strand.
TGAAACTTTATATTCTGTCAACGTCCAACTCCTGGTTCTATTCCTCTGTTATACAGCGTGTGTGTGTGACAGACAGACAGAGCTAGTGTCAGTGTTGTAGAACTACCGTAGTTCATAGGCGGTAAACAACATCCGTCTTATTAACGTCTGTTTCTTCGTTGTTGTCTTTCACCTGAACCTGAACTGATCCAAACGGGATTGTAATGATGGTGGGGGGTCTGCGGTCTCTTCCTTCCAGGTTCACATCATATTTGTTGTTGTTGTTGTTGTTGTTTTTTACCTTATACCAGCTGCTATTTCGTATTTCGAGTCAGTGTGCGCGTCCTTCAATATGTCCGTGTGGATTTAAAGTTCCACATCAAATAACGCCTTTCGTTCCTTTTTCTTTTTCTGAACATACTGTGCCGTTTCCGTAAAGCTGTGTACCGAACCGAACAGGTGTGTACCGAACCGAACAGGTGTGTACCGAAACAGCTCAGTTCGGTACGTGTACCGTTACAGGCCTAGTATGTTATATTCATGCTATTGAGGGTCAATGGAAATGCGACTACTGTGTAGAAGTGCGTCTGCTAGTCTTAAATATTATGACTGTAGTGTGACTGTCAGATAGTGGAGCATTCATTTCAACAGAATATCTGCTGTTTGTCCTCAGTACTTACACAGAGGAATATCAAGGACCATTAAGGATATGTCTGATAAAGATATGAATATATGTGAGGACGTGGCTCAGAGTCTCAAACCGCTGATAATACAGACCAGGAGTGTATTTCAGTGGCTTTATTACTGAGACTACAGCAGCTGTTAAGAGTGATTCAGATAGATGTCGACTCTGCCGTCATCGACTCTGACTCCACACTTAATTCACTTTCTCCTTGTGAACGCTGCTGTGCTTGACCCGTGGTTTATATCCGTGTCCTTTCAGGATGAGAACACTTGTGGAGACATCTTCAACAGGCGGCCTGAGAACATTCTGGATGATAGAGCTCCTGTTTCTACCCAGACCAGGGCTCTCAAAGTCATTTTCTTTCAGGGGCCACATTCAGCCCGATGTGATCTGCAGTGGGCCGGACCAGTGAAATAATAGCATAATAAAAAATATACATAATGACAACTCCAATTTTTTTGTCTTTGTTTTAGTGCAAAAAACCCATTAAATTATGAAAATACTTACTTTTATGAACAATCCAAACAAAAAAGATGTGAATAACCTGAAGAAACTGAAATTTTTAAAGAAAATTATGTGTCTTCTCTACATGTGCATTATGGATTGGATCTACAAAGACACTAAACACAAAAAATGTGAATAACCTGAAATGTCATAAGAGAAGTAAGTACAATTTTAACAATATTCTGCCTATTACTAAATGTTTTGTGTATTTGTAGAGTTACGCTCAGTCTAGGGGTTGCCAAGACGCATCATGGTGTGAGACTCCCCTCCCTCCATGTCCCTTAACAAACAGGAGCAAATTAAACAAATGACCAGCAACCACACCACTGCAATATGAAATATTCATTTAGCCCTAACTTTACATGACATTTTGCTTTTTTTTTTTTTTTTTTTTTTTTTGACTTTTTAATGTTTAATACAGAATATTTCCATGTTTTAAAACAATCAAATTACCTATATATATATATATATATATATATATATATATATATATATATATATATATATATATATATATATATATATATATATTTATATGTAAATTTTCAATGAGACTAAGTTGTACAATCCACTGATAAAAACTGTATTTGGACAGTTTATCAGTGCTTATACATGTTATACATTCACAAAAATACATTTATTCAACATTTTTGCTGTGAAACCTCCTGTAATTACACAAGATATTTGTCCATTAACAAACAAGTCTTGTTAAACTTACAGAACAAATACTTCTTTTACGGTTGTCAGTAATTTTATCTGGTTTTAATTTTTTTTTTTTTTTTTTTTTACAGTATTAAACTTTAAATTAACAGTTTAATCTCATAAATAGAAAAGAAATATTTGTGAAATTACAATACATTTGCAAATGTATTTTAACTGTATTTTTCTGTGAAAAAAACAAAAAATGTCTTTTAATAAATGGAAATTTTATGGTTATTCACAGTTACAGTTTTTTGTGTTATTTTACAGTTGATGTAAGTCTATTTTTGTCATTTCATTGATATTTTCCTGTATCTTAAAAATACAGGAAAAATCTGTAAAATAAACAGTGAAATTTTCAAAATAGAAAAAAATAGGAGCAATTTTAACAGTTTTATGTCTCCACAATGGATCTGCAAATACACAAAACATTCAGAAATAGTCAGAAAACTGGTAAAACTGCACTTATTTCTCTTAAGATATTTCAGATTGTTCATATTTGTTCATGTTATTCTCATTTTTTTGTGAAAAAATAGTTTGTAAATGTAAATATTTTCATATAATGTTACTTTTTTACACTAAAACAAAGAGAAGAATTTGGGGTTGTCATTATTTATATTTAATTTATGATGGTATTTTACTGGTCTGACCCAGTGGAGATGGAACTGGACTGTATGTGGAACCTGAACTAAAAGGATTGTTAATATTTTCAGTGTAATATTTTTATTTTTATTTTTTTAACTTTTATTGAAGAAAACAAAATAAAACAAAACAAAACAAAACAATGTACAGAGTAACAACATTTGTCCTGAGATAGGGCCAAGATTACAATATAAAATATTTGGTTACAATGAAGAAAAGGAGAGAAAAAAAAACAACAACAACAATCCAGGCTTAAATATCCATTCCAATTAGACTGAATACTGGTCTCCATCTTCTTTCAAAGGTCGGAGTCTTCAGCTGTAGCTGTGCTGTTAACTGTTCCATTAGACAAACTTGTTTAATTTTTTGTATCCATTGTCCAATTGTAGGTGATTCAGGTTTCAACCATAACATTGTTATCATTTTTCTCGCAGTCATCAGAAGAAGATGTAGTATGAATTCTTGGTCGTGGGACAGACCATCAGGGAATATGTCCAGTAAAAATAATAATGGGTCCATAGAGAGGTTCCCTTTAAGTAAACTATCCAATATGCCTTTTACATTAGTCCAGAAGTGTTTCACAATGGGGCACTCCCAAAATATGTGTGTCTGATCACCGACAAGACCACAGTTTCTCCAACACTTGTTGCTAACACCACTTTTAGAGAGAAAAGATTTTTCAGTGTAATATTTTTAATTCACCAGTTTATCCCAGGGGTCAGATTAGACCCTTTGACGGGCTGGTTTTGCCCACAGGCCGTATGTTTGACATCCATGACCTAGAGCACAGGTGTCAAACATGCGGCCCGGGGGCCAAATCCGGCCCGCCAAAGGCTCCAGTCCGGCCCGTGGGATGAATTTGTGAAATGCAAAAATTACACTGAAGATATAAACAATCAAGTGTGTTAAAATCATTTTAGGTCAGTTCAATCTAAAGTGGGTCAGACCAGTAAATTACTATCATTATAGCCTACAAATAATGAAAACAATTTTTTTCTCCTTTGTTTTCATGTAAAAACAGTAAAATTACATAAATGTTTACATTTACAGACTAGCCTTTTACTAAAAAATGTGAATAATGTCAACAAAAATGTCTTAAGTATGTGGAATTTTAACAATATTCTGCCTGTTATTCAATGTTGTGTGTATTTGTAGATCCAGTGTGATCTGTAAATTGTGATGCACATGTATAAATGATAAAACTACGGCGTAATATGGTTAAAATTGCAATTATTTTTCTTAAGAACTTTCAGGTTGTTCGTATTTGTTCATGTTCTGTTCAAGTGCAGTTTGTACATGTAAACATTTTCATGAAGGAATTTTGCTTTTTTCACTCACAAACAGAGAAAACACTGGAGTTGACATTATTTATCAGTTCTTATCCTATTATTTATATTATTTTACTGGTTCAGCCCACTTCAGATCATATTCGGCGGCATGTGGCCCCTGAACTAAAATGAGTTTGACACCCCTGACCTAGAGGAACCACAGAGTAGCCGTCATCATCTCATCACTGATTGGTTTTCATTACTTAATTCGTTAAAAGTTGTCTTTTTCTTTGGCTTTTTTGGCTTTTCATCCTTGTTATGCTCTTCAGGTCTTGTGATTTTTAATTGAAAAAAAAAAAAAAACAACACACATTTCTTGGGGGCAAATATTAAACTTGGCAATCATCTGCATGGCATCCGTTCCCTTAAACCCCACATCAGTGGATGAACCTTTTATCTTCTGATGAGTGGATCAAAGAGCAGAGATGGCATGTACAGAAGAAGAAAGTCAAACAGGTGACAGGTTAGAGCTGTGCTGAATAAAGACTTTAGGGTTAATGAGACCGAAGATTATTTTCCTCTACTTAAAATAATGAACAGAGAATGGCTTATGGATCTGAGAAAGAAGAGCAAAATTAACCCATAAAGACCCAAACAGCCACTGGTGACCAAAACCATCCACTGATATACACTGTTTAGTACCTGCTGATCCACTAATCCTAACAATATATATAAATAATTGGTGTAAAATACAGTTTGTCATCTTTTCATGGTCATCAGATATGACCCATTTGGACGTTCAGAGGCTTTGTAGTTATCGTGGAAACACTGTCATCTTCTACAACATTGATTCACTTCATTATGGTCACCAGTGGATGTTTGGGTTAATATAATTTTTTACATATGTTATGTGCTGTAGAGGGTGAGACATTCAAAGTTTTTGTAATTTTAAGTCCAGAGAAATTATTCTGAAAACTGGATATACAGATTTTTTTGTTTTGTTTTTGTTTTTTTCACAGACTAGTGAACCTCTGTCCAAATTTTGAGAGACTCCGCTTGTGTAAGATGCTTTTTTTATACTTGATCACGTGACATATCTGTTTTTAGCTTACTGGCTGACAGGTCATAAGGTATTGTCGTCATGCGGCGTCCGTCGTGGTCGTCTGTCGTCATCTGTCGTCATCTGCCGTCATCTATCGTCTGTCGTCATCTGTCATCATCTGTCCTCTGTCATCATCTGTCGTCATCTGTCGTCATCTGTCGTCTGTCATCATCTGTCGTCACCTGTCATCTGTCGTCATCCGTCGTCATCTGTCATCATCTGTCGTCATCTGTCATCTGTCGCCTGTCGTCTGTCGTCATCTGTCATCATCTGTTGTCTGTTGTCATCTGTCGTCTGTTGTCATCTATCATCTGTCATCATCTATCGTCTGTTGTCATCTGTCGTCACCTGTCGTCTGTCGTCACCTGTCGTCTGTCGTCGTCTGTCGTCATCTGTCGTCATCTGTCTTCTGTCGTCATCTGTCGTCGTCTGTCATCATCTGTCTTCTGTCGTCCTGTGTTGTCGTCTGTCGTCATCTGTCTTCCGTCATCATCTGTAGTCGTCTGTCATCATCTGTCTTCTGTTGTCATCTGTCGTCGTCGTCTGTCGTCATCTGTCGTCATCTGTCTTCTGTCGTCATCTGTCGTCATCTGTTGTCATCTGTCATCTGTCGTCGTCTGTCGTCATCTGTCGTCATCTGTCTTCTGTTGTCATCTGTCGTCGTCGTCTGTCGTCATCTGTCGTCATCTGTCATCATCTGTCTTCTGTCGTCATCTGTCGTCATCTGTTGTCATCTGTCATCTGTCGTCGTCTGTCGTCATCTGTTGTCTGTCGTCCATTACAAAACTTTCAATCGTCTTCTTCCCCAAAACTACAATTCTGATTGACTTCAAACTTGGTATACAGCTTCTTTATGATGTCAACAAAAGTTAGCAAAATTATTTGGATCCAGATCTGATTCTGGATTCGGTGCCACTTTGAAAAATTTTCCCATTATAACAGATAGGAAGTGGATTGATCCAATAAATCAGTATCAATAATATCAAGTTGGAATTTGAATTTTTTACAGATCTGATTAGAATATGACCAAAACATGGGCTATTTCTGTAATAGAATAAATACACAGAAATGGGTGATAATAAATGACATCTGGATACATTTCCCAAAGCTTTTCATTTGGCCGGTAAGCTACAGGGCCATTGGTCCTATGTTTATTAATTAACCTGATTAGTTGCAAAATGTTCCTCCAGCTGTTTCTTTTACAGCTTATTTTTCCAGCCAGTCGTTGCCCCTGTTTCAACTTTAATTTATGTTGCTGTTATTATATTAAAATTACTTATTTTTTCCACTGAAAATGGTATATTTGTTATGTTTTCTTTGTTCAATTGTAAATAAAAGCAGTCTGAACTTGCCAATCATTTGTATTTTGTTTTTATTTACGTTTGAGACTGCATTTGTATTTTTTTATGACATGTTGCTGTTATTGAATTAAAATAAAATTTAAAAAAAAAATGTTCCCACTTAAAATGGAATATTTGTTTGGTATTCTTTGTTGTATTGTGGATGAAATGAGTTTGAATTTGCCAATCATTAGCATTCTGTTTTTATTTACATTTCAGTCTGCAATTGTACTTTTGTGTTTATTTATTTATTTGTGTACTCAGAGTTGTAATAAAACACACAAACCTTAAACAGCTCTGAGGAATCTTGAAAACAAACAGGTAAAACATAGAGCTGACAGTGAGGGGACCATCCTCTGACATCTTTCTTTGTATTTGTAATAACTTGATAAAATGAAATGTCTCCTGTCTGCTGAAGGAAATTCATGTTACATTATTACATGATGACAGTGTCAGCTAAAATAAACAGGCTTTTTTTTTTTTTTTTTTTTAATGCAAAAACAACTGCTTCAACAAAAAGTTGAAGCAGTTGAAAATGGTGGCAGTGGAAGGTGGTGTCTCCAACAACCTGCACTGAAAAATATGACAAGTTCATCTTATTTAATCGAATCTAGGAAACTGGTTACACTCCAAAAAGGTGAGTAAACATGATCAATAGGCATAAAAATGAACAAGAAATTGAAGAAAACAAGGGGTGGTCTAATAATATTTTCCACGACTGTATTTTAGAACATTAGAACATGTATTTTAGAACATCAGTCCACACTGTAAACAAAATCTGTAATTTAACAGAATTTTCACTGTTTATTTCACAGATTTTTCCTGTACTTTTAAGATACAGGAAAATATCAATGAAATGACAAAAATAGACTGTGATTTTACATGTCAAATGTAAAATAAGATGAAAAAACTGTAACTGTGAATAACCATAAAATTTCCATTTTTTAAAAGAATTTTTTCTTTTTTCACAGAAAAATACAGTTAAAATACATTTGCAAATGTATTGTAATTTCACAAATATTTCTTTTCTATTTATGAGATGAAACTGTTAATTTAAAGTTTAATACTGTAAAAAAATAATAAAACAAGATAAAATTACTGACAATTAACAGTAAAAGAAGTATTTGTTCTGTAAGTTCAACAAGACTTGTTTGTTAATTGACAAATATCTTGTGTAATTACAGGAGGTTTCACAAGAAAATGTTGAATAAATGTATTTTGTGAATGTATAACATGTATAAACACTGATAAACTGTCCAAATACAGTTTTTATCAATGGATTGTACAACTTAATCTCATTGAAAATTATGTGTATATATATATATATATATATATATATATATATATATATATATATATATATATATATATATATATATATATTTAGAGGTAATTTGATTGTTTTAATACTTGAAAATATTCTTTATTAAACATTAAAAAAAAAAAAAGCAGAAGCAAAATCTCTTGTAAAGTTGTAAAGTTAGGGCAAAAAAATGTATTTTAATTATGGAAAATTACCGTATTTTTATGTCATGGTTATTTTCTGTTGTTTTACAGTATTTTTCAGCCCCCCTGCTGCTGGAATACTAAAATTTTTTTACTGTTTTTTTTTACAGTGTGATTACCACCACCAGAGTGAGAATGTGTGAGCGAATGAATAAAGGGTCAATAATGTAAAGTGCTTTGAGTGACCACAAAAGCGCTATATAAATCTAATCCATTATTATTATTATTATTATTATTATTATTATTATTATTATTATTATTATTTTCATTACTATTGTTATTATTATTTAAGCATTAAAAAGTAAAAAAATAAATAAATGAAAAAAATAAAAAGCACAAAATATCATGTAAAGTTAGGGCAAAAAACTATTTTAATTATGGAAAATTACCATATTTTTATGACATGTTTATTTTCCGTTATTTAACAGTATTTTTTTTTTTGACACCCCTGCTGCCAGAATAATATCATTTTTTTAACTGTTTTTTTTTTTTTTTTAACAGTGTGGACCTGAGACTGTTGACTCTGTTGCTGTCACTGTTTTGTAATGTGTGGGGAAATTACCTAAAATAGTCACTTGCCCGATAAAGGGTTAAAACCAATGCAACTAAAACATAAACACTAGATGTGAAAAGAACTTCATAAATATATGGTATCATCATGAAAGAAACGTTACCATTTATTACTCATTGTTGATTATGACAGAAATAACCGTATCATCATAGTCTGCTACTGTTAGGCTGTATAAGTATTAAGTGGAAGCAATAAAAACTGTATTTATATCCACCAAATCAATTTTATCTCACTATGTTTGTAACATTGATTTACAAGTATCCAAGCAACAAGGAGGATCAGTTTAATGCAGCAGGTCTGGATGTTGATACAAACCTGCCAGTTGTTTATTTTGTACAGACAGACTCTGTCTTCTGTGACTCATATCCTCTCAACAAACGTCTTCTACTAATTATCTGATGGATACCTATTTATCCGAAAGCTGCAGGGGTTAAATGATTGAAAAACAAATACCGTAATTGGAAAATATCCCCCTTCTATTTGCAGCTTTCATCTGGCAGTTCCAATTAAAATACTAAATGTAAATATGGAGGAACCTGATGGTGTTTCATGCCGTTATGGAAAATGAAAGCCCTTTTCCAAAGTTCCGTGTCAAAAGATTGGAGGCAAACATCAGAACTGTGATTACACTGTAAAAAAAAACAAAAAAAAAAAACCGGTAATATTCCAGCAGCAGGGGTGCCAAAAAATACTGTTAAATAACAGAAAATAACCATCTCCTAAAAATACGGTAATTTTCCATAATTAAAATACAGTTTTTTGCCCTAACTTTACGTGAGACTTTGCTTTTTTTTTTTACTTTTTAATGTTTAATAACGAGTATTTTCATGTATTAAAAAAAATCTAATTACATCTAAATATGTATATAAATAATTTTCAATGAGACTAAGTAGTACAATCCACAGATAAAAACTGTATTTGGACAGTTTATCAGTGCTTATACATGTTATACATTCACAAAAATACATTTATTCAATATTTTTGTTGTGAAACTTCCCGTAATTACACAAGATATTTGTCAATTAACAAACAACTCTTGTTAAACTTACAGAAAAAATACTTTTTTAACAGTTAATTGTCAGTAATTTTATCTTGTTTTATTTATTTATTTTTTTCACAGTATCAAACTTTAAATGAACAGTTTAATTTCATAAATAGAAAAGAAATATTTGTGAAATTATGATACATTTGCACATGTATTTTAACTGTATTTTTCTGTGAAAAAAGAAAAAAATTTCTTTTAAAAAATGGAAATTTTTTGGTTATTCACAGTTATAGTTTTTTTTTCGTGTTATTTTACATTTGACGTGTAAAATCACAGTCTGTTTTTGTCATTTCATTGATATTTTCCTGTATCTTGAAAATAAAGGAAAAATCTGTAAAATAAACTGAAAATTCTTTGGCCCTTTCAGAGCCACATTACAGACTAAATATTGCAACATGTACATTCCATTTGAATTTGTCACCGTTAGTGTGGCAGGAAACACTAGCACACATTTTGGCGGGAATCACTAACTTCATTCATTCATTCTTTTTTTTTTCTGAACCCACTTTATCCTCACTAGTTCACTTGGAGCCTATCCCAGTTACTTATGGGTGAAGGCGGGGTTCAGCCTGGACATGTGACCAGTTCATCACAGACTGAACATATAGAGACAAACAATGACTGTCACATTCACACCTATGGGTGATTTACATTAACCAGTTAACCTATCAGTGCATGTGTTTGGATGATGGGAGGAGCCAGAGACACAGACACTGGGAGAACATGCAAACTCCACACAGAAAGGTCTCACCCCCATCGACTGGTGTTGGAATTGAACCCAGGACCTTCTGTCTGTGAGGCACCAGTGCTAACCACTGCACCACCATGTCAACAGGACATATTCATGTAAATGTTAAAGTCATGTGAAACTACAGTTTGTTCTTTTTGACATGTCTAAATGGATACGGGCGACACGGTGGTGCAGTGGTTAGCACTCATGCCTCACAGACAGAAGGTCCTGGGTTCGATTCCAACACCAGTCGACAGGGGGTGGGACCTTTCTGTGTGGAGTTTGCATGTTCTCCCCGTGTCTGTGTGGGTTATCTCCAGGTACCCTGGCTCCTCCCACCATCCAAAGGCATGCACTGATAGGTTAATTGGTTAATCTAAATCACCCATAGGTGTGAAAGTGAGAGTGATTGTTTGTCTCTATATGTTCAGTCTGTGATGAACTGGAGACTTGTCCAGGGTGTACCCCGCCTTCACCCCTATGTAGCTGGGATAGGCTCCAAGCGACCCCCATGACCCCAGTGAGGATAAAGGGGGTTCAGAGAATGAATGAATGAATATATGGAGAATACATTGAGTTAATAGTTGTGTTGAATGGGTCTTATTGAATGTCAGTTGTTTGTGGTCAGTAGATGTGTTCTGAGGAGAGAACCTGAGCTGAACATTTGGAAGAACCCACATTAACAGCTTCATTCCATCAAATATGCATTTTGGACCATTTGGGTGACCTTTGACCTATAATTTGACCTTGACACTACACCTTTTGTAGTGCAAAGCACTCTTAAGTCATGACATGTCTCACAAAAAAACATTTATGGGCCCAGCATGAGCAGATTGACACATTGTACTTCATCAAAAGTGAAGAAGGTTTAAAAGTTGTCTAAAACCCCACGTTTTCAGGATTGAAAAAGTAATTTTCGGGGTGGGGGGTTAGGCTTGATTTGAAATTTTTTTCAGATTTTTGTATTCCCAAGACATGGGAGCATTAGAAAATCTGGGCTAAAGTTGAATCTGAAAATTTTCCTGAAATAAGCCCCCCCCCCTTACCAAAAGTAACACTGGGTCTTTGTGGGTTATAGATACCCAGACCTTGTTTGGCATGTTTCTATTGTTTAGGAAAGTTTCCCTTTGTTTGGAATGAGGACCAAAGCTGTCAGAGGTGACGCTTGTGTGACTGGCAGGTGCCACTGAAAATGTCTTTGATTAACATTTGTGTGGCGCGTCGTAGCTGACTGCTGAAAGCAAACACAAGCAGACAAAAAAACGCATACTCGTCACCTGGAATGAATGTACGAAATGAAAAGCCTCACTTCAGAGACTATAGAACCCTCAGATCATTCTAATGAAGCAGGAAGGCGTACACTACAGATTACACTGTGCATACCGTATACACTCATGCAAAATATATCTGTGCGTGTGCGTTAGAATAGTTGGAAACATTATCAGTGCACGTACACAGCGAGGCAGTGAGTGTTCGCTCTCATGCAGGATGTGAAATTAGAAACGCACATAAAAATGCTGGGCTTTATTATACATGCGTATTGATGTGAACATAAGTCACGATTTAAATTAGATTCAAAGCAGGCCTTTGAAATGGCAGCCCAAGAGGAAGCTATTGATTTGCACATCTGTATGCATGGCTCCTCCATAGGAGATGAGTTTCCAGCGCAGACACCCCATACAAAATTATACATGTTTGTTTAAAAATATGTGGAGGGCCTATTCATGTCCCACATTCTAAACCCCATTTCATCTCATTGCTGTTTCTGTTCTTACTAACTCTTTTGTCTTTGCATTGTTTTTTCTGAATAATCTATACAGATACAGACTGAAAATATTTCTCTTGGAAGGTTTGATGTAATTGATGAAAATGAATATAAATTTTAAGAAGCAATACATATACTTTCATTTTTTCCACAAGAAAAAACTGCAATCTAATACACTGTAAAAAAAAAAAAAAAAAAAAAAAAAATCTGTAATTTAACAGAATTTTCACTGTTTATTTTACAGATTTTTCCTGTATTTTTAAGATACAGGAAAATATCAATGAAATGACAAAAATAGACTGTGATTTTACATGTCAAATGGAAAATAATATGAAAAAACTGTAACTGTGAATAACCATAAAAATTCAATTTTTTAAAGAATTTTTTTCTTTTTTCACAGAAAAATACAGTTAAAATACATTTGCAAATGTATCATAATTTCACAAATATTTATTTTCTATTTATGAGATTAAACTGTTAATTTAAAGTTTAATACTGTAAAAAAAAAAAAAGATAAAATTACTGATAATTAACTGTAAAAGAAGTATGTGTTCTGTAAGTTTAACAAGACTCGTTTGTCAATTGACAAATATCTTGTGTAATTACAACAAAAATGTTGAATAAATGTGTTTTTGTGAATGTATAACATGTATAAGCACTGATAAACTGTCCAAATACAGTTTTTATCAGTGGATTGTACAACTTAGTCTCACTGAAAATTATTTAAATATATATATATATATATATATATATATATATATATATATATATATATATATATATATATATGTATATATATATATATATATATTTATAGGTAATTTGATTGTTTTAATACATGTAAATATTCTTTATTAAACATTAAAAAGTAAAAAAAAAAAAAAAAAAAAAAAAAGCAAAGTCTCATGTAAAGTTAGGGCAAAAAACAGTATTTTAATTATGGAAAATTGCCGTATTTTTATGAGATAGTTATTTTCCGTTATTTAACAGTACCCCTGCTGCCAGAGTATTACCGTTTTTTTTTTTTTTTTTTACAGTGAAGATTAAAAAATCATTAAAGTGAGTTGCACATAATCAAAAATTAAAAATACATATATGTCATGTATGAACAGTCTTGTGTCATCTTTATCTGATTCAGTGGAGCTGAAAGGAAAAAGAACAGTCATTACCTGAAGAAGACGACCCAGCATTGTGAAGTGGAACCCCTTTAAAGTCTGTGATGCATCATGGACACGTTGACATTACTGATGGCATTTTAAAATGCAAATCACCAAACAGGTAGAATCTCATTTTCCTCACTGAAAAGAAAGGGGTCAGAGGGAAACCATCACTATGGATGCATCGATCATAAGGACGAACAGATTTATGACTAGAACCTACTGTACAATTCAACTTCAAACTTTATTTCTTGTAGGTGTATGTTTTCCATGAAGTTTATAAATATAGTTTAGAAAGAGATGAAATGGAGAAAAACATGGAAGAAATAAGATGGAAACCATATCTGTGTTTAACTTTTATATTGATATTTCTATTGCTATTTCATATTGACATATTTCAAATATGAATGTATCGCTGCCGTCTTGGGCAGGTCTGCCTTAAAAAAAGATCCCCTACTTCAATGAGACCAACCTGGTTAAATAAAGACAACATTTAAAAGAAATAAAGAAAAACAGATAGATAGATAGATAGATAGATAGATAGATAGATAGATAGATAGATAGATAGATAGATAGATAGATAGATAGATAGATAGATAGATAGATAGATAGATAGATAGATAGATAGATAGATAGATAGACTGTGAAAAAAAAAACAGTAAAAAAAACGCTATTATTTCGGCAGCAGGGGTGCTGAAAAAATACTGTCAAATAACAGAAAATAACTATCTCATAAAAATACGGTCATTTTCCAGAATTAAAATACAGTTTTTTGCCCTAACTTTACATGAAATTTTGCATGCTTTTTTTTAACTTTTAAATGTTTAATAAAGAATATTTTCATGTATTAAAACAATCAAATTACCTATAAATAAACATATAATAATTTTCAATGAGACTCAGTTGTACAATCCACTGATAAAAACAGTATTTGGACAGTTTATCAGTGCTTATACATGTTATACATTCACAAAAATACATTTATTCAACATTTTTGTTGTGAAACCTCCTGTACTTACACAAGATATTTGTCAATTAACAAACAAGTCTTGTTAAACTTACAGAACAAATACTTCTTTTACGGTTAATTGTCAGCAATTTAATCTCGTTTTATTATTATTATTATTATTATTATTATTATTATTATTATTATTATTATTATTATTAATAAAGTATTAAACTTTAAATTAACAGTTTAATCTCATAAATAAAAATAAATATTTGTGAAATTATGATACATTTGCAAATGTATTTTAACTGTATTTTTCTGTGAAAAAAGAACAAATTTCTTGTAAATAATGGAAATTTTATGGTTATTCACAGTTACAGTCCGAAACTTTCCATGAGCTCACATGCTCTTTCTGCCCGCCCCGTTTTGGAACTTTGCATAAAATTCACGTGTTCTTTCGATAGCTACATGTGTTCGTTCTTTTGTGGATCTCTCCGGAAAAAAAATCGACTACTCTGTTACAACCATCACATTACACTGAAATTTAACTTCTGGCATGCAAATGAATACTTTTTGAAAATAAAATGAATACTTTTGATTAAAAACTGAACACTTTTGATTATAAACTGAATACTTTTTGAATATAAAATGAATACTTTGATTATAAAGTGAATACTTTGACTAAAATACTGGTTTTTGACACCACACCATCTTTAGATTTTGAAGTAACTGAGTGATGGTGACACTTGAGTAAACAGTGCTTTTTTTTTATCTTTTGTATTTGTAGTTCTTTTAAATGTCTCCATAATGCATAAGTTCCATCAGATGTTTTACAAAATATCTGTTTTTCTCAGCTCTGACATCCTTTTTGCTTGTAGTACGGTGTTGAAAAAACAACTCCACATACCCTTTGTTTTACTCTGACTACCATATGTAAGGCTTAATGAGCCTTGTTAGTATAAATGAATTGTGACGCTACATCATTAACTCAATGGACACTTTAGTTTTGCAGAAGTTAGAACTGCTCTGCGAGGCTATGAATCTATTTATAGTGGAAAAGAGCAGACACACTTTACATATCAGTCATATAGTGGATCTTCCAAATTGCAGCAAAGCAAAGAAAAACACTTTTACCACAGACTTGTAATTATTTAACACATCTCAGCTTTTCCTCTTTACAACTATCAAAGTTTACTCAAGTGCAACTGAAGTTACTGAAGTTTGTCTTAGAAACAACAGTGGGTATGAACACAATTTATAGGACAAAGGATTTTAATACAGTAAATGTTTGTGTGCACTTTAGCATTATTGAGTCGAGTTGTGTTATGTTAAAGGGGTCATATTTTTTTTTTATTTGCGTATTTGGGGACCTGAACAGTTCAAAACGTTTGAATTCGAACCCTCCAAAGCAGTGTTTTTCAACCTTGGGGTTGGGTCCCCATGTGGGGTCGCCTGGAATTTCTAGTAATTGATTAAAAAAAAAAAAAAAAAAAAAACTTACAAATAAAAAATATATAGTGAGTTGAGAGAGACAATCCCAAAACATAAAAGACATGACAAACTCTGAAGCTGAAACTGAAGCACTGTGGTTCTGTTTATCTGTCAAATGTTCATTGTGGTCAGTTTCAGATGCTGCAGCTCTTTCATAATTCATAGTTTGAGTTCTTGTTTGTTCAGTATTAATTGTCCTCCTTGTAAATCCAAGCTGGACTGACTGTACATATCCTGACCAAGGAAAATCAAATTCTCACTTTGTGCAGTAATCTACACCTGGCTTTTCTGCCTCTGTCCATAATAATATACATTATATAGACTAAATGTCGTCTCAAATTAACGTTTATTTGCAACATAGTATAGCAAACGATTACATGATGAAAAACAAATTAATTTTAGCCCCCCCCCAAAAAAAGTCTCCATTTTGAATGTCTGGGGTCGCCAGAAATTTGTGATGTTAAAATGGGCACGAGCCAAAAAAGGTTGGGAACCACTGCTCCAAAGATATCACTACGATTCTTCATCTTTGGTCTTGCGTAAACCACAGTGTGAACTTGGCTTCACACAGGTTTCTGCTCATCCTAGTTGTCTAGTTTGGTGATTCTGGTCAACATGGTGTCCTTCAGTTCATTGTCTACTTCTTTTCTGGACTTTTTTTCAGGTGTGAATACAAAAATGCAAACTCTGATTCGTATCAAACAAGTGTACCGGTATGGTTCACTTCTGGTGTGAACATAACTGGCCTTGAGCCAAAACAAACCATGGAACCATGGGCCTTTTTGTGCTTTAGGAGTTACCGTAGCCGCTGGAAGTCGCCGAGCTGCACGGGTAAATGGTAAATGGTCAGTGCTTATAAAGCGCTTTTCCACAGCTTCATGGTTCCAAAGCCCTTTACAAAGCCTCACATTCACCCACTCACACACGCACACACCAGTGGCGGCTGCTCGTCTTTCAGACAGGGGAAGCTCATTGTCAGCTTACATAAAAAAATGGTCAAGTTATTTAAACATAAACTCGTCCCTCTGTTCCTTATTAAGAAAATGGTCAGTGACCTTATCGTACCAACTAAACAAGAAAATGTTAAAATTATGTTAAATTGAAAGAAGGAAGTACAATGAGTGTGTTTTATTTCCAGTGCAAGAAATGAACAAGTAATTTCGTAGTGGTTTCTCTCTCCATTTCACAGCAGAATGTGCGACGGTATTAAACTGAACTGTGTCAGTGAAGGAGTAGATCTGAAAACAGCTGTCAATCAAATGGGATTCAGCCTTTCGACTGATCCTCCAATCAGCACATGGAAGTCCGGCGTCCTCCGCCCACAGCTCCATTCACCCCCAGAGACGCCGAGCGTCCGGGGGCGGGACAACAACGTGGCATTTATCCGATTACCGTCCAGTTTTGAGGCAATGAAAAACACTGTTCCACTCAGTCCCATTGAAGTGCATGGACGCTGAGCATCTACGGACAAATGCACTGAGCAGAGATCGAATGAGAAAACAGCGCAACGGGAATGTATGAGAAGTGAACAACATGGAGTCTGATGATTTGTGATAAAGCTGATTCTGAACAAACTCGTCTGTGAGATGAACGTGTTCTAACACATTTGTAGTCAATGAAATGTCAACACAACCGTACAGATTTAACCATTTAATTTTTGTAATTTTAGGGGAAGCCGAGCTTCCCTTACAGTCTGTGAGAAATCTCCTCTGGCACACATACACCCACTGGGAGCAAGTTAGTGTTCAGTGTCTTGCCCAAGGACACTTCAACATGTGGACAGTCAGAGGCAGGATTTGAACTGCTGATCGGTCATTGGACGACCCACTCTACCAACTGAGCTACAGTTGACTGGTAGTGTATCTTACTCTGAAAATTGTTCACTGTATGAAAGCAGACATAACACAACCAATAGGTAAATAAATAAATAAATAAATAAATAAATAAGAATCATTAATGAACTTGTTTGGATTACATTTGTGAAGTCTTTAAATGTGTCCACTTCAGCTCATTGTATGGAATAAGTGAACTGGTCAAAGTAAGCAGACTTCTGTGGAATAATGCATTTGTAAATTATTAATTATACACAAATGAATGCCATCACCCATTATTTTTCTCCCTCCTGACCTTTGAAATGCTTCCATTGCTGACATGATTGTAAGGTTTACCAAAGTCAGAGGACTGAGACAAGTCCTGGTCCTGGTCCAATGCCAGTGAATTAGACGCAGATGTGTGTATGAAAGGGCACTGGTCGCTCATTTGTTGACAACACCTTATTTGTCACAGTGTTCAGTAGAGTAACCTTTTTAGAGAGCAGGGTTATTGATATTCTCACTCAGTACCACAACAGCTACATATGATTCAATCCTTAGAATCAATATATGCTGACTGCAGATCAGAGTGATGGTAATTCTGTGACGTTCACACTGGTTTCAGTGGTTAATAGACGAAATGGAAAATATGCAATGACTTCAATTTGTAATCTTCATGTTTTTCTTTTCTTTTCCATAAATAATTTGGTTCATTGTGTTGTCAATGTTTCTCTTCAGTTTGTTTAAACAGAATACCAGTTTACCCTCTTGTTAAAGTGGCACTTCATGTGGAATTTTGTGTTTTTTTTTCTGCAGAATGTGAACTGACAGAACTGTGATTAGATTTTTCTTGTTTGTTTGAAACTCTTTCAGGGAAAAGTGCAATACAAATGTTTAAAATACATTTAGTAATATTAATAATTTATTTTATTTTCTATTTGATTTGTAGCAGTAGAATTATATTATTCCTGTTTTTCTATATTCTATTGTC
The DNA here is from genome assembly GCF_902148855.1 of Sphaeramia orbicularis. Classification (NCBI taxonomy): domain Eukaryota; kingdom Metazoa; phylum Chordata; class Actinopteri; order Kurtiformes; family Apogonidae; genus Sphaeramia; species Sphaeramia orbicularis. The sequence goes on from NC_043965.1 coordinate 12,745,784, forward strand.
TCCAAAAATTTTGGGAAAAATGTTTTAAAAATTCACAAATGCATTAATAGACATTTTGAGGGGTTTTCTTTCTTCCTGTAACGAACTGAAAAAAACAAACCGTGACTTTGAAAACCGAACCAAACATTTTGTGTACCGTTACAGGCCTTATATATATATATATATATATATATATATATATGAAAGGATAAGGGGTGGGAGTTTATAAGTTACACTTCCTCTCACTCCTTTTTAATATGTATTATGTTTCATGTTTAAGTGTTTAGTTACTTATTTTCTTCTGTTTTGACATTCATATTCAAAATAAATACATCAATCAATCAAAAAAAAAAATGTATATATATATATATATATATATATATATATATATATATATATATATATACAATTTTATATATATATATATATATATATATATATATATATATATATATATATATATATATATATATATATATATATATATATATATATATATATATATATATATATATAAACACACAAAAAACTGTGAAATTTCCCCATGGTGGGATAAACAAAGTCTTATCTTATCTTATCTTATCTTATTTTAAGAAGGTCAGGTGATTGTTTTGATTTAATCTAATAAATCTTCATACATTTTAAAGGCAGAGTTACAGGATACAAATTCTGTACAAGACATGTATAATTACGGTTTACTCCTGTTAAACTTAGTTTTGATGTTCCAGACAGACCATCCTTTTAACACTATGCTGCTGTTACAGAAGACTGACAGAACTTGTTCATGGAGAAGTGGATGAATTATCCTCCTGGTTAGATTTTAGCATGTAGGTGATAATTTGTTTTTCTGTTATTTGCTACCTTTTGAAGTTCCTTGTTGTTTTCAGACTACTGACCTTTCTTTTAATAAGCTATGTTAGAGTGCATCAGGATGTGTGTGTGTGTGTGTGTGTGTGTGTGTGTGTGTAGGTGTGTGTGTATGTGTGTGTGTGTGTGTGTGTGTGTGTGTGTGTGTGTGTCATAAACTCTTCTTGCTGATTTGGTTAAACAACTAAAATGTCAAGTGAAACAATTACATTTTAAAAAATATTGACTCAATTAATTGCAGCCACCAAATCTGAAAAGTGGATTTACTGGAAATTTAATTGTTGCAGTTGAACCATGTCGCAAATTTTGCAAATGCAGTTCTGAGCACACACTCCCTCCATTATAATGATATTTAATCAGACGTCAGAATTCACAGTCTATACCAGGGGTGTTAAACATACGGCCTGGGGCCAAATCCGGCCCATGGGATGAATTTGTGAAATGCAAAAATTATACTGAAAATATTAACAATCGAGGATGTTTAAATAATTTTAGGTCAATTAATTCTAAAGTGGATCAGAACAGTAAAATACTATCATAATAAACTATAAATAATGAAAACTGCAAATTTGTCTCTTTGTTTTAGTGTAAAAAATTTAAAATTACACAAAAATGTTCACATTTACAGACTAGTCTTGTACAAAAACATGTGAATATCTGAAATGTCTTAAGAGAAGTATGTGGAATTTTAATCATATTCTCCCTGTTATTTAATGTTTGGTGTATTTGTAGATCCTCTGTGATCTCTAAGTTGTGATTCACATGTATAAATGATAAACTAAGGCGTAATATTATTAACATTGCACTTATTTTGGCTAACCCTAACCCCCAACCCTTTTGGCTAACCCTAACGCTAACCCTTTTGGCTAACCCTAACCCTTTTGGCTAACCCTAACTCTAACCCTTTTGGCTAACCCAAACCCTTTTAGCTTACCCTAACTCTAACCCTTTTGGCTAACCCTAACCCTTTTAGCTTATCCTAACTCTAACCCTTTTGGCTAACCCTAACCCTTTTAGCTTACCCAACTCTAACCCTTTTGGCTAACCCTAACTGTACCCTTTTAACTAACCCTAACCCTTTTGACTAACCCTAACTATGACCCTTCTGACTAACCCAAACCCTTCTGGCTAACTCTAACCCTTTTGGCTAACTGTAACAATAACCCTTTTGGCTAACCCTAACCCTTTTATCTAACACTAACCCTTTTGGCTGACACTAACCCTTTTGGCTAACCCTAACGCTAACCCTTTTGGCTAACATTAACTCTAACCCTTTTGGCTAACCCCACCACTAACCCTAACCCTTTTGGCTAAAACTAACTCTCACCCTTTTGGCTAACACTAACCTTAACTCTTTTGGCTAAACCTAATCCTTTTAGTTAACCCTAATGTTAACCCTAACGCTTTTTGCTAACCCTAACCCTAACTGTGTTGGATTTTTTGAGTTAGAAGCGACCAAATTTTAATTAAGAAAAATTTCATGTAATATCTAATATTACAATTTCACATTTAGTTTACTTTTTGGTGCTTGGCCTCAAGGTCTTTGGAGAAATGCATTTACACAACAAATTGAATAAGCAGAGGGGAAAACAAAGCAGAATGATTAAGGTGAAGGTAGAGGCAGGAGAGTCGTTTGCTAGTCAGACCTGGATGTAAGCAGAGAGTGCCGACGGTGTTGACAACAAATAACAAAGAGAAACAAGGAGGGAATGTTAGTGTGAGCAGTAAACAGCACCAGAATGTCTTGTCAGTGAAAAATACAGAATCAAACCCAAGCGCCAGAGGACTGAAGCATTACCCCGTACTGCAGATGTACTGTCCCAACATTTGTTTATTATGATCTGGGGAGTCGTCCAGTTTACAGTCTGGTGCATTCAAGTGACAGAGAGGACAACTGATATTTTAATGGTGGTAAACTGTACCATCTGAACCTGAGTGTCTTAAATGAACCTCTATACCAGGGCTATTCAACTCTGTTTTCCAATGGGTCAGATTATGGGAATGCTTTGGACCAAGGTTATTATCATTAACGAAAACTAATGAAATGACGAAAACTAGAATTGAAAAAAACACTTTCGTTAACTGAAATAAATAAAAACTATAATTAAATGAAAAAAATGATAACTGAAACTGTATTGTGTGTTTACAAAACTAACCAAAACGTATAAAAATTATAGATAAAATTCCCTTCATTTTCGTCTTTGTCAATGTCGGATTGATACGAAAGCGATTATTAGGTTATTTCGCTGTAGCAGTTTTAGCTAGCAGCACCATACGGTACTTCACGGTCCGTCATTTGTCGTCACTTGTCATTTAAAGTCGTCTTCTGGTCCCCACTCTACCTGGAAACATGGAGACTAAAGTTGGGAGAAAGCAGCAGAGTCCTGTCTGGGATTTATTTGAATATGACGGAGAAGAAGAGAAAAGATATAAAAAAAAAACTTAAACTAAACTAAAACTAAGCATTTAGAAAAAAAATGAAAACTAATAAAAACTAGCAAACCTGCTCTAAAAACTAATTAAAACTAACTGAATTAGAGAAAAAAAGTCAAAACTAAATAAAACTAAACTATAATGACTAATGAATAATCAACTCTGTTTTCCCATGGGCCAGATTGTGGGAATGCTGTGGACCAAGGTTATTATCGTTAACAAAAACTAACGAAATGACAAAAACTAGAACTGAAAAAACACTTTCGTTAACTGAAATAAATGAAAACTATAATTAAAAGAAAAAAATGATAACTAACTGAAACTGTATTGTGTGTGTACAAAACTAACCAAAACGTATAAAAATTATGGATAAAATTCCCTTTGTTTTTGTGTTTGTCAATGTCGGATTGATATGAAATCGATTTCTTTCCCTTGAACAATTTTAGCTAGCGGCACCATATGATATTTAACGGTCCATCACTTGTGGTTTCCAGTTGTCTTCTGGTCCCCACTCTACCTGGAAACATGGAGACTAAAGTTGAGAGAAAGCAGCAGAGTCCTGTCTGGGATTTAATTGAATACGACAGAGAAGAAGAGAAAAGATACGACAACAGGGGAAAACCAATTAAATCACTCAATCAATCAAATTTTATTCATATAGCGCCAGATCACAACAAAAAAGTTATCTCATGACACTTTACATATAGAGTTGGTCAAAACCAGACTCTAAGCCAATTTACAGAAACCCAACAGAATCCTCCAGGAGCAAACACTTGTGACTGGTGACAGTGGAAGGAAAAACTTCCCTTTAACAGGCAGAAACCTGGAGCAGACCCAGACTCCTGGAGGATGGCCGTCTGCCTTGACCAGTTGGGGTTAAAGAGAGAGAGTAGAGAAGGAGAAAAAGAGAGAGCGATAGAGATAGAGACTGGGGGAGAAGGGGGGAGTAGGGGGAGACACATGGAGGCAGTTGAGGATAAGTGAGTGATGATGATGAAGGCAGGAGAGAGGCAGGACCACCGCAGCAGGTCCAGAGATAATCCTGGAAAAATCTGTGATAATCCTGGGAAAAACCTTATTAAAATATTTAAAATGGAATGTCTGCCAGTGCTAGGACAGAAGGTGCTCTCAGAAGAGCTGGGTCTTCAGGAGCTTCTTGAAGATAGACAGGGACGCCTCTGTTCTCGTACTACTCGGTAGAACGTTCCACCAACGTGGAACGACCCATGAAAAGAGCCTGGATTGTCTTGTACAAGGTCCGGGGACCACCAGACAACGTTCCCCAGATGAGGGGAGTGGTCGTGGGGCAACATAAGCTTTTATCAGTGCACCTAAGTAGGTAGGAGCAGACCCACTGAGAATTTTGTAGGCTAGGATTAACGATTTGAATTTGATCCGGGCAGCTATGCCGGGCAGCTAGCCAGTGTAACTCAATAAGTAACAGAGTGACATGTGTAACGTAAACAAACTGTTTTTTTGGATGCAAAAAACACAAAAAATTATTTGTTTTCAATATACTACATAAAAAGTGGATCACATATTATTTGATTTTGCAGCCTGGCATATGTCAATGATTAACTCCAACATTGGTTAATTTGCATTATTATTTTTGGCAAATATACAAAAATACTAGCATCTGTCACAAAGTGTGCATAAAATGCACACCAATAAATCAAACTATTAAATATTATATGTTGATTTATTTTTCTGCTCTAATTTGATTTCATTTTTGTAAATCAAGGTCAGCCCTAATCATACATATCAAATGGAAGAAATAGTGCGTTTTAGGCACACTTGGGAGACAGATGCTAGTCTGGTAATTTTCTTTTGTTTACAATGTGCACATTGTAGTTGGTGGCCAGAATTTTAAAGATCATGCAAAAATGAACAACTTTTGAATTCTAACCTTATTTAAATTGTGAAAAATAATATGATTTTTTTTTTTTTTAAATGAAGTGCAAAATGTGCCTAAAAAATGCACCTGGATACTGGAGGGTTAATTACTTGCTTGGGTAAATAAAGGTTAAATAAAAATAAATAAATATTTCCTCTTTGTGGGTAGAGGCACCGTGGGCCGGTCTAATTCGAGTGATGGGCCGCCTGTTGAATATACCCTCCTGGAGTTACTGTCTTTTAGTTTCAGACTGTTTGAGTTTGAGGACTGCATGCTGTTTTGAACCATATATGAATAAGCACCCATGAATATGCATTTAGTTTTTTGAGTCTGGGGTGAGTGTCACAGTGGGAGTTTCAGTTTGAGTATTTACAAGTAGAAGATTTTCAGTGTAAATGTCTGTGCATATGCCAGTGTTATAATCCTGCTTGTGTGTGTGTGTGTGTGTGTGTGTGTGTGTGTGTGTGCGCTCAAGTCTGGGTTAATGGGGATAACAGCTCTTCACACTGATGGAATATTGATGGGACATAAACCTGATGTCCTCTGACTACAGTGCCCTGGAGGGTCATAAAACATGAGAAGGCTCTCACATTACAAGTCACCAGCAACAGCACCAACCACTCACCCCACAACACCAAATAACAACACGGACTGAAAAACATTCACCAACATACAAGAACGGACGTAAACCAGTCTAGATCAGGGCTGTCAAACTCATTTTGGTTCAGGGGTCACATTCAGCCCAATTTGATCTCAAGTGGGCCAGACCAGTAAAATAATGACTTAATAACCTTTTTTTTTTTTTTTTTTTTTTTTTTTTTTTTTTTTAGGTGCAAAAACTAACATTAAATTATGAAAATATTTCCATTTACAAACTATTCTGTAACACTAAAATATGAATAACCTGAACAAATATGACCAACCTGAAATGTCTAAAGAAAATTCAGCACAATTTTAATAATTTTTCCGCCTGTTCCTCAGTGTTTAGTGTCTTTGTAGATCTGATCCATAATGCACATGGACAAATGAGAAGTGGAGGAATAATATTGCTAAAATTGCACTAAATTTTCTTACGTTTTTTATTTTAAATTTCAGTTTTTTCAGGTTTTTTTTTTTTTTGGATAGTTTATAAAAGTAAGTATTTTCATAATTTAATGGTTTTTTTTTTTATACTAAAACAAACACAAAAATTTGGAGTTGTCATTATTTATAGGTTATTATGTTATTATTTTTCTGGTCTGGCCCACTGCAGATCAAATTTAGCTGAATGTGGCCCCTGAACTAACATGAGCTTGACACCCCTGGTTTATAGAATGTGTTTGAACTACAAGAATGTCATTAATTCAACAATTCAACAGTTAATAGTTACCCCAGTTACAATAATTGATAAAAGTACTTTTTTTTTTTTACTGTGTTATACATGTAAATTCTGAGTTCTTTATTTATTCTTGGGAATAGAGGATGTTCTTGGGCAACACTGTCTTAGATAAAGTGTTTTTTGCTGTAGGAGTTGTCCCACCTTTAGCCTGGATGGAATAAAGTAATATTTTCATTACAATTCTTACTGCAAACCCCAACCAAAGAAAAAAGAAAAGAAACTGACTTGTTGGTTTGTTTGTACATTAAGCATGGACTCAAAATAATACTGCATTTCCATATTTTAGTCCTTTTTAGTTTTCATTTTGTATATCTTTTTTCTACAAGTGATACTGACATTTTGTAAACAGTTCCATAAAATAGAGTTCTTAAGCTAAAAAAACAACAACAACAACAAAAAAAAAAGAGCCTATTTGATGAGATGATGGGTGAAAGTTTAATTTTTGACACTGATGTTCACTTTGGCTTGATCCGGCCTTTTTTTTGTTTTGTTTTTTTTTCTTTTACACAGTGACAAGTTAGTGGTGGAATGAAAGTGTTCTGTCAAAAAATGTTTCTTGATGTTGTATTTCTTGAACACTGTGATTAACATATCCAACATCCTGCTTTTAAAGTGACACTTATAATGAAATATTTAGATGTCCACTCCAACTTTCTTTTTGGAAGTATTAATCCTGACTCACATTCTGTCATTAGAACTGCTAATATAACCAACCTGTCACCTGAGATGGGCAATAAACTTGAGGCCTATGTTAGTCCAAACTAAATGTAGACACTCTGTGCCATCTGTGGGAATAAAATTAAATAACATTATAGACTGATTAGAGCTATTCATGTCCAGATCCAATGAAACAGTTCTGTGTGTGGTCGTTTGGTTTCCTTTAAGGATGTTCGGGCTGGACTGAGATGGTGTTTCACTCATCTGTGGTAAAACATACACTGTAAAAAAAAAAAAAAAAAACACATAAAAAAAAGGGTAATATTCTGGCAGCAGGGGTGCTGAAAAAATACTGTAAAATAACGGAAAATAACCATCTCATAAAAATACAATGATTTTCCATAATTAAAATACAGTTTTTTGCCCTAACTTTACATGAGATTTTACATATTTATATATATTTTTTTTACTTTTTAATGTCTAATAAAGAATATTTTCATGTATTAAAACAATCAAATTACCTATAAATATATATCTAAATAATTTTCAATGAGACTAAGTTGTACAATCCACTGATATAAACTGTATTTGGACAGTTTATCAGTGCTTATACATGTTATACATTCACAAAAATACATTTATTCAACATTTTTGTTGTGAAACCTCCCCTAATTACACAAGATATTTGTCAATTAACAAACAAGTCTTGTTAAACTTACAGAACAAATACTTCTTTAACGGTTAGCTGTCAGTAATTTTATTTCATTTTATTTATTTATTTATTTTTTTTAACAGTTTTGAACTTTAAATTAACTGTTTAGTCTCATAAATAGAAAGGCAATATTTGTGAAATTATGATACATTTGCAAATATATTTTAACTGTATTTTTCTGTGAAAAAAGAAAAAATTCTTTTAAAAAAATGTTATGGTTATTCACAGTTACAGTTTTTGCGTGTTATTTTACATTTGACATGTAAAATCACAGTCTATTTTTGTCATTTCGTTGACATTTTCCTTTATCTTAAAAATACAGGAAAAATGTGTAAAAAAAAAAACAGTGAAAATTCTGTGAAATTACAGATTTTTTTTTACAGTGTAACTGCTAATATAACCAACCTGTCACATGAGATGGCCAATAAACTTGAGGCCTATGTTAGTCCAAACTAAATGTAGACACTCTGTGCCATCTGTGGGAATAAAATTAAATAACATTATAGACTGATTAGAGCTATTCATGTCCAGATCCAATGAAACAGTTCTGTGTGTGGTCGTTTGGTTTCCTTTAAGGATGTTCGGGCTGGACTGAGATGGAGTTTCACTCATCTGTGGTAAAACATACTGATGTATTATGTCCTGCACTCTCCAGGCTTTTATGTGCGATCAGACTTGAGTTATTTTTAACTTTCCTTGAGGATCTGAGGACCGACGACTTGAGAACTGGGATAGACTAGATGTCATATTTAAGAAATCTTAGAATTGTCGGAGCTAAAACGCTGTTTGCATGTGGACAAGAAGCCCTAAGATAAGATAAAGTAAGATAAGATAAGATAAGATAAGATAAAGTAAGATAAGATAAGATAAGGTAAGGTAAGGTAAGGTAAGGTAAGGTAAGGTAAGGTAAGGTAAGGTAAGATAAGATAAGATAAGATAAGATAAGGTAAGGTAAGGTAAGGTAAGGTAAGATAAGATAAGATAAGATAAGATAAGAAAGATAAGACAAGACTAGGGTGCAATTTGTCAAAAAAAAAAAAAAACAGAGGGGGGGTTGTTTTTGTTTATTTTTGTCGGAGCAGGGGGCAGCAGTTATATACGTGGGGGTGTGGTCCATAACTACACTGTAAAAAAAATCTGTAATCTAACAGAATTTTCACTGTTTATTTTACAGATTTTTCCTGTATTTTTAAGATATAGGAAAATATCAATGAAATGACAAAAATACACTGTGATTTTACTCATCAAATGGAAAATAACACGAAAGAACTCTAACTGTGAATAACCATAAAATTTCCATTTTTTAAAAGTTTTTTTTTCTTTTTTCACAGAAAAATACAGTTAAAATGCATTTGCAAATATATCATAATTTCACAAATAATTCTTTTCTATTTATGAGATTAAACTGTTAATTTAAAGTTTAATACAGAAAAAAAAAAAATAAAACGAGATAAAATTACTGACAATTAACCGTAAAAGAAGTATTTGTTCTGTACGTTTAACAAGACTTGTTTGTTAATTGACAAATATCTTGTGTAATTACGGGAGGTTTCACAACAAAAATGTTGAATAAATGTATTTTTGTGAATGTGTAACATGTATAAGCACTGATAAACTGTCCAAATACAGTTTTTATCAGTGGATTGTACAACTTAGTCTCATTGAAAATTATTTATATATATATTTATAGGTAATTTGATTGTTTTAATACATGAAAATATTCTTTATTTAAAAAAAAAAGCAAAATCTCATGTAAAGTTAGGGCAAAAACACCTATTTTAATTATGGAAAATTACCGTATTTTTCTGAGATGGTTATTTTCCGTTATTTTACAGTATTTTTTCAGCACCCCTGCTTTCAGAATAATACCGTTTTTTCACTGTTTTTTTTTTTTTACAGTGCGATTACCACCATCAGAGTGAGAATGTGTGAGCGAATGAATAATGGGTCAACAATGTAAAGCACTTTGAGTGACCAAAAAAGCGCTATATAAATCTAATCCATTATTGTTATTATTATAATAATAATTATTATAATTACTATTATTATAATAATTATTATTATTATTATTATTATTATTATTATTATTATATATTCCCGTAGGTGTACGTGGGGTCTTTTCGTTTCCTTTGAGGGTGTTCAGGTTGGACTGAAACAGTGTTTTCCTCTTCAGGGTTTGATGACAAACACTAATTACCAAGATAAGAGGGTCAGAGTAGAGGTAGCTACATTAATATGCAGTTATTTTATTACGTTTCAAGTATGTGTCAGTAGAAGAGCAGCCCTTTGTGCACATATCCCATATATCAGAAAAACACAAGTATTCTGCATATAAAAGCCAGAGAAGACAATGGGACTGTGTGCTTGAAAATAATTAGCATGACCTCAGATTAATTTATGTTGTTGTCATTAATTCACACAGGTAAGTTTGGATGTTTTTTTGTTTTCAACCACTTTTCAGACCACAGACCCCCAAGTCTAGTCTCAGAATATAACAATATATAATTCGATTACACTGATATCTGCAATTTAAGTCATAATTATTAGGTTGCATGTCTTATCAGCTGGAAACTGAAATATTTTCCATGATTTCTTCATATATCTGCAAATTCTGGTTCTCATCCATGAGAAAGAAATTATGTCGTCACTGAGATTTATTTATTTCAAGCGAGCTAATTACCCCGGTAAAAGGGTTTTTTGTTTGTTTGTTTGTTTGGTTTGTTGATTTGTTAATACTCGAGCAGTTAAAACTATTGTTTGAATTCAGACCAGATTGGGTTTATAGATTGCCAGTGACCCAGAACAGATGTCAGTACATTTTGGGAAAAGTACATCGAAGTTAAAATTTTTTTTGAATTTTTTAAATCTTTTTTTCTCCCATTTACTTAGAATGGGCAAAATTTCAAATGTCAATGAAATCATCAATTTTGTTTCAATTTATTTCATACTTAGCACATATATAGAGGCAACTGATATGATGACATCAGCACATGCATAGACATGATGACATCAGCTGGATTAATGCCAAAATAAGCTACAATATGTTTAACACTAATATTCCACCAATTCTTTTTGTTTTTGTTTTTGAAAGCTGGCTTTTTGCACTGTGGGATCCCTGGGACGTGCAACCCATTCTTTAGATTTCCACAAAACAAAGCAGTATTTATTTTATATTACTGTCATTTAATTGAAATTCCGTCTAGTTTGATTTATAATGAGTAGTTGAACGGATTAAGTCTCTGTGCTCTTAACCATCCTTGGGCGATATATATTTATATATATGATACCTCCGAAATCCATTCAGTAAAATGTAATGATACCTGTAGGTTCTGCACGATTAATTAAATGGTAATATCCGTCTGTGCCGTTATATAATCACAGAAAGCTGCGATTTAAAGGCTCAGATTTAGGAGGGATGAGAGTGGAATGGAAAAAAATAAAGAATCTAAATGTAGTTATTTTTTGGATTTAGTGACACTGAGCAGAGACACTTTTTTTAAAAAATCATTTTAAAGTTCTTATACATACATATATATATATATATATATATATATATATATATATATATATATATATATATATATATATATATATATATGTGTGTGTGTAGTGACTTAAATCATAATGACAGTATTATCCCCAATTCCAATGTTACTTTTTCAGAAGTAATAGAAGCTTAGAATAATCTCACTGGGTTTTCCTCCTCTCTTTGCCCTGTATATGATCTGTTCTGTCAAACTGACGCTAAAACCTGTTTTATACTGGTGGGGTGTTTTTCAAAAAGACGACATTTTTCACGTGAAACAGCTAGCATACTGTATCTACATAATGTCTCAGTGCTTTATTTCCTAAATATAGCTTTGCCAATCTAACATGTGGTGCCTGCTCAGTTAATATATTGCCTGGTTAGAGCGTCTCATTATGAACCGAATACCTACACTGTAAAAGAAAAACTGAAATGTAACAGAATTTTCACTGTTTATTTTACAGATTTCCCTGTATTTTTAAGATACAGGAAAATGTCAATGAAATGACAAAAAAAAGACTGTGATTTTACATGTCAAATGGAAAATAACATGAACAACTGTAACTGTGAATAACCATTTTTTAAAATAATTTTTTTCTTTTTTCACAGAAAAATACAGTTAAAATACGTACATTTGCAAATGTATCGGAATTTGACAAATATTTATTTTCTATTTATGAAATTAAACTGTTAATTTAAAGTTTAATACTGTAAAAAATAAATTAATTAATAAATAAAACAAGATAAAATTACTGACAATTAACCGTAAAAGAAGTACTTGTTCTGTAAGTTTAACAAGACTTGTTTATTAATTGACAGATATCTTGTGTAATTACAGGAGGTTTCACAACAAAAATGTTGAAAAAATTTATTTTTGTGAATGTATAACATGTATAAGCACTGATAAACTGTCCAAATACAGTTTTTATCAGTGGATTGAACAACTTAGTCTCATTGAAAATTATTTATATGTATATTCATAGGTAATTTGATTGTTTTAATACATGAAAATATTCTTTATTAAACATTAAAAAGTCAACAAACAAAAAAAAAAGCAAAATCTCATGTAAAGTTAGGGCAAAAAAACTTTATTTTAATTATGGAAAATTACAATATTTTTATGAGATGGTTATTTTCTGTTATTTTACAATATTTTTTCTGCACCCCTGCTGCCGGAATATTACTGTTTTTTTTTTGTTTTTTTTTTACAGTGCATAATATCTCAGTGCTTTATTTCCTAATTATAGCTTTGCCAGTCTAACATGTGGTGCATGCTCAGTTAATATATTGCCCGGTTAGAGCGTGTCATTATGAACCGAATGCCTATTGTTCATAATTGTGAGCTACAGTATAGTTGATTACACCAATCATTTCATATGCCACTATATTGGTACAATGTAAATCAGATACTCTCACAGCTTATGTCCACTTGATATAGAAAGAAAAAAAAATACAATATCATTAACTTGGAAGTATATCAGACTGGTAGACTGCTGTGTATTATGAGCGGTGTTATATCACAGCAGTGAAAGCATCTTGGCAGAACTGGTTGTTTTCTGCAGGTTATTGGCTCGAGCACCTGTGTTGGAAATGCTGTTACTACTCCTGTGTCCTTGAGCAAGACATTGAACCTTCACGTCTGGAGGCTCCTCTGCGTTATCCAAAGTCCCTGAGGTAGAAGATGGTAAAAACCCAATCTCTCCAATTTTATTATGCTAGAACAGTGTGTGTGTGTGTGTGTGTGTGTGTGTGTGTGTGTGTGTGTGTGTGTGTGTGTGTGTGTGTGTGTGTGATATTCCATTATCTTATTTTCTTCATATCAGGTTGATGTCTGTTTTTACAGTATTAGCATGTGCAGACATATGTTGTGCTGTTTATTTCAACTAAAGGTGTATGAAGGGTTTTCTTTTTATAAATACATATAGTAGTTGAATGATGAGATATGATGAGACGGCACTGATTTTCTTACCTGATGTTGAAATAGTATCATTTAGTTCAAAGCAAGGTTCTAATAGTTTTGGATTTTTTATTATAGTTTAGTTTTATTTCGTTTTGACTTTTTTTTTTTCTCTAATTCAGTTCGTTTTAATTTGTTTTTAGAGCAGGTTTGCTAGTTTTTATTAGTTTTCTTTTTTTTCTAAATGCTTAGTTTTAGTTTAGTTTTAGTATTAATTTTAGTTTTGTCGTATCTTTCCTCTTCTTCTCCGTCGTATTCAAATAAATCCCAGACAGGACTCTGCTGCTTTCTCCCAACTTTAGTCTCCATGTTTCCAGGTAGAGTGGGGACCAGAAGGCGACTGGAAACCACAAGTGACGGAATGGTGCCGCTAGCTAAAATTGCTAGAGCGAAATAAATCAATTTTGTATCAATCCGACACTGACAAAGACAAAAACGAAAGGAATTTTATCCATAATTTTTATCCGTTTTAGTTTTGTAAAGCACAAACATTATAGTTTTTATTTATTCCAGTTAACGAAAATGTTTTTTCAATTCTAGTTTTCGTCATTTCGTTAGTTTTCATTAACGATAATAACCTTGGTTCAAAGTAGGGTGATAACGATATATATCGCGATGTAACTTTTCCTTAATAGAAATATGAGACATGCTCGATACAATTTCAACAGAATTCATTCGTCCGTGTTTTGGGCCTTTGTTTCAGACATACAGTTGTGCTCATAAGTTTACATACTCCAGCAGAATTTATGATTCTTTGGACATTTTTCAGAGAATATAAATGATTACACTGGGTTAGAAAAAAAATGTTTTTTGCAAGTTGTCTAGGTTTTTTCAACTGAATTAGGACCATTTTGCACCGCTAAATCCAAAAATGACATCTGTTTGTCTCAATCAGGTCAGGTTTTTTTTTTGTTAATTTGATTTTGAAAAATTTGATCTTCTCACAAAATTGATGACATTTTTGTGACTTTATCAGTTGATTTTTTGTATAGTTCTCACCCAAAATAGGTTTTAAGAGAAAAAAAATCATTTTCTAACAGGATGTATTCATTATTTATTATGTATTCACCGCAGATGTAGCAGAATACGTCAGGCTTATTTTTGCAAGATCTTCTAGTTGAAGCCATTTCATTCACCTGTAATATTAAAAAAAACATTAATCATAAATTGGCAAAAGTAAAATCTTCAGAACTCATTTATTGGAAGAAATATGAAAGAATTTTGTATCATATGATGTGAAAATGCCCATAAATGTAAGCAAAAATGTTAAAAAGCCAATATGTAGCATAGTTCAGAAAGTTGACCCGATTGAGCAAAATGAACGTGATTTTGGATTCAGCACACCAAAATTATCCTAAATCAGCTCAAAAAACTTCAACAATAAATTTGGTGTTGACCAGTGTTATACAAAACCTTTTCTTTGACTCGTGGTTAGTGGTTGGGTGAAGCCATTTATTATCAAACCAATGTGTTTGCTCTTTTTAAATCCTACTGACAACAGAAACTATCCAAATGACCCTGATCTAAAGTTTCCATATCCTAGTTCTTAATCCTCTGTATCGGCCCCTTTAACCCTTTCATGCATGAATTCAGAGAGTGTTATTATGAGAGTGTTTTTATTCCTCCAGGCATTGAAAAACAAAGTGATTTAATTTATTTTATAGACATATTTTAGACTTAAACTTAGACAGACTTTGTTATTCAGATGTACAAGTGTATACAGAACAAAATGTTGTTGCATTTGCTCACTACAGTAAAAAATAACAGAATAAAAATATAGAATATAGGCAGGAAAAATTTAAGATGTGTACACAGTGGAATCTAGGCTGTGCAAAAGGCAAAAAAAAAAACAGTACATTTTTCATGGAGTTGCAAAACTGTCCACTCAGCTGGACGTGCATTTTAATTTTTTTTTTTTTTTTTTTTTTTTCATATCTAACCTTTATTTAACCAGGTAAGTTATTTGAAAACTGATTCTTATTTACAATAACAACCTGGCACCCAAACAGAATGAGTAGCAGCACAGGTTATATGTACAAACGACAGAACAGATTTAAAAAATATATTTTTGACACAAACAAACATGAATTTACTGTCATACTGTGTGAAAACTATGAAATAAAAACATTTTTAATGCTGCTAATCTGATGTTTTCTCAAATTTTAACATACGATAATACTAGTTATTACTAACTCAGATAATATGCAACAAAAAAAACACAACTTTTTGTTAAAAAAAAAAAAAAAAAAAATTAAAAAAAATTTATTTTCAGGAAAATAGACTGGAGCTTATCTCTGTGACATAAATTGATGAAACACACAATAAATGTTTGCTGTTCAATCTGAGGGTGTCAAGGAACATTTTTCCAAGATCATAAGATACTGTACAGGGTGGGGAAGCAAAATTTACAATATTTTGAGGCAGGGATTGAAAGACAGTGTATGACCAATTAGTTTATTGAAAGTCATGAGAATTTATTTGCCACAAGAAAATGGACATAATAGAAAATGTTTTTATTCTGTGTGTCCTCCTTCTTTCTCAATAACTGCCTTCACACGCTTCCTGAAACTTGTGCAAGTGTTCCTCAAATATTGGGGTGACAACTTCTCCCATTCTTCTTTAATAGTATCTTCCACACTTTCTGGTAATAGTTTTGCTCATAGTCATTCTCTTCTTTCCATTATAAACAGTCTTTATGGACACTCCAACTATTTTTGAAATCTCCTTCAGTGTGACGAGTGCATTCAGCAAATCACACACTCTTTGACGTTTGCTTTCCTGATTACTCATATGGGCAAAAGTTTCTGAAAAGGTATGGATAATAGTGTTAGGTATGATTATGACATCAATATATGTTTGGTTTCAAAACAATTGACGTAGTGCCTGCTGAGAAAAAACAACTAAATGTTCATTGTAAATTTTGCTTCCCCACCCTGTATCAGACACAACTGACACGGCAATAGAATAACAATGTGCTAAATTAATCTTTAAACTGTGTGGTTAAAGTTCTGATTACATTACCTGTTACTCCTGTGACTAATTTCTTCTCAGTTGCTCTGAAATTATATTAATTTGGATTGTTATTACATAATGAACCATGTTATTACATTTTTTTTTAATAAAAATGTGTCAAGTGCATTTTGTAATAAATTTCTCAAATTGTAATAACTTATTACATAATGTGAAAAAATTTACTATATAATGCGTTGATGTAGTTTATTACAAAATGCGTCAGTTTATTACATAATGCGGCTTTATTACAAGATGACGTGACATTCTTATTACAGTTTGAACCTTTATTACTTAATGGGAATTTATTACATAATGCGGCTCAACAAGCCTATACAAACTTTACTTTTCTTTTAGTTTCACTTGTTGGAAAATGCTTTGAACACCTGCTGAACCAAACTTTGTGACTTTCTTCACTTTCTTTCTCGAACATAAAGGACGTTGTTTAACGCCTCAGTTACTTCTTACTCTTCTCAGCTCTGAAATCTCCTCCAACAGAACTTCTGTGTACTTTCAAATGGCATTAAGTCAACCGATCTTAACGTTACAGAAGCTTGTTCCCCTCGCTTTGCTCCATCCTCCATTCTCTTTCGTGTTTATTTGCCCTTTTTCCTTGCTTGTCACGTTAGTTCCCTTGGCGTTTAGAAACAATATTAATTTACCACTTGAAGTCCTTCAGGATGCCTGTTCTGTTTTCCTGTTAATTTGTTGCACTCTGTGTCCCCCACTGACTCTCTCTCTCTATTCTTCTTTTTCCCTCTTTCTTTGTCTCTTTATCCACATATAATTTTCTTTTTTGCTGTTGTGTTTTCCTTTCTTTTCTCACCCATTCTCACCCTCTACCTCTCCTGCTTTTCTTCCTCCACACTCCTCTGAGATTGGGTCTCAGTCCACTTCTCATCTCCATCCCTTTATTTCTTAAGTCACTCCTCCTCTGTATTCCTGCCAATTTTCATAGTTTTCTGTGTACTTGATTAAGATTTTCACACTTGCTGACTATATGGACAAAGTAAAAACATGTAGTTTTTCATTGATTTGGCTTCGAAAATACAGTTCATGTGGTCAGCAACCACATTTGACCGTGGGATAACTTTAACCCATACAGACCCAGTGCTGAAACTAGGAGTGTAACGATTACCGGTATAACGATAAACTGCGGTAAAATTGCAGACGGTTAGTATTACCATTTAAATTCTAATTATCATGATAACCGTGTTTGATTACTGCACTTTTAGTGGAGAAAACGCCTATGTAAAGATCTGCTTTTATGTCAAATATTTGAGTATAGTTTTAATTTATTCCAATTTTAATTTTATATACCTAATATTTGGAACCAATATTCACTTTTAAAGTCTTTGAAAAGGTTCATTAAACATCTTTGTGTTATTTATGCAATAAATTATATACATTTTTCAAATCGGATTTTATATTTTTTTTTTTGGCATTTTCTGGCCTTTTATGTTGATATAGTAGGTTAAAGTGAAAAAAATAATTGGCAGACGATATAAATGAAGTTGTGCTAATATATATATATATATATATATATATATATATATATATATATATATATACACACACACACACACACACACACATACATACACACACATACATATAAATACATATATATACACACACACACACACACACATATACATACATACGCACACATACATATAAATACATATATATACACACACACACATATACATATATATATATATATATATATATATATATATGTATATATACACAGGGTGGGGAAGCAAAATTTACAATGAACATTCAGTTGTTTTTCCTCAGCAGGCACTACGTCAATTGTTTTGAAACCAAACATATACTGATGTCATAATCATACCTAACACTATTATCCATACCTTTTCAGAAAATTTTGCCCATATGAGTAATCAGGAAAGCAAACGTCAAAGAGTGTGTGATTTGCTGAATGCACTCGTCACACCAAAAGAGATTTCAAAAATAGTTGGAGTGTCCATAAAGACTGTTTATAATGGAAAGAAGAGAATGACTATGAACAAAACTATTACCAAGTCTGGAAGATACTATTAAAGAAGAATGGGAGAAGTTGTCACCTGAATATTTGAGGAACACTTGCGCAAGTTTCAGGAAGCGTGTGAAGGCAGTTATTGAGAAAGAAGGAGGACACATAGAATAAAAACATTTTCTATTATGTCAATTTTCTTGTGGCAAATAAATTCTCATGACTTTCAATAAACTAATTGGTCATACACTGTCTTTCAATCCCTGCCTCAAAATATTGTAAATTTTGCTTCCCCATCCTGTACATATATATATATATATATATATATATATATATATATATACAATATGAACATTTCTTTATATAGTATATAAAGGCAAAATCAAAAGTACTGTAAAACAGCCAAAATAGGCTCAGACCACTAAGGGTTAATATTTGAATGTTTCTGCCAACAGAAAGTATATTGTATCAATTATTTTATTTTGCTTTATTTTTTTCAAAATACAATTCGGTTAAATTATTTCAGTGTGCGTATTAGTACTTTTTGAACATTTTGAGCACAATTTCAACAATACCGCGATAATAATGATAACCATGATAATTTTGGTCACAATAACCGTGATATGAAATGTTCATATCGTTACATCCCTAACTGAAACACATTTCAGAAGCAAACAAAGGCTGAAAGCGCTTGTTAGAGGCACAGGACTTCTGACTGCTTTAGGTAAGCTAAGCAACGTAGCAGGGCTATGTGGCTAATAAAATAAAATGTTTGTAGTTTAATCATTCGGTTGATGGACAATATTAATATTCTAATCATGGAAGCAGATCATACACACATTACCCCTCCCACTTGTGGTAGTTTTACTGATATTTCTTATCCTGTGTGAATTGGTCATTAATGTTACCAATGTCCTTATGGTAAAGTGGCATTACCCCACGCACCCATTTAAAAACTAATCCGGTCTGAATAATACTTATGTGTATGATTACCTAGGCCTTAAAGCAGGAACAATTTATGGATGGTTTAGTGCAGTGTTTTTCAACCTTGGGGTCGGGACCCCACATGGGGTCGCCTGGAATTCAAATGGGGTCTCCTGAAATATCTAGTAATTGATTGAGAAAACCGGAGAAAACGCCTATGTAAAAATATCCTTTTAGGTCAAATATTTGTATATATTTTTAATTTATTACAATTTTGATTTTATATATTTAATATTTGGAACCAATATTCACTTTTAAAGTCTTTGAAAAGGTTTGTTAAGCATCTTTGTGTCATTTATGGAATAAATTATATACATTTTTCAAATCGGAATTTATATTCTGTGTGTGTTTTTTGGCCTTTTGTGTTGATATCGTAGTTAAAGTGAAAAAAATAATAGGCAGATGAGATACATGAACTTGTGCTGAAAAAGAAGATACTATACATGGGTATAGTAAACATTTCTTTACATAGTGTATAAAGACAGAATCAAAACAAGTCAAAAACAGCCCAAATAGGCTCAGACCACTAACAGTTCAGATGCTGCAGCTCTGTCATAATTCACATTCTGAGTGACTGTTTGTTCAGTTTTAACTGTGAGCCTTGTAAATACAAGCTGGACTGACTGTACATATCCTGACCAAGGAAAATTAAATTAATTTCAGCAAAAAAAAAAAAAGTCTCTGTTCTGAAAGTCTGGGGTCGCCAGAAATGTGTGATGCTAAAATGGGGTCACGAGCCAAAAACGGTTGGGAACCACTGGTTTAGTGGCACAAAACCACAAAAACAATAACATTAACAGTTCTTTTATTTAGACAAAGCTATAAAATGTACCCTTTTTCTTTTCATTTTCGACCCTCTGCTGTTGTTGAATGTAACAGTAGGACTGGATACTGGAAAAACATGAAAAAAGTTTGTTTGTGTGTGCTTGGTGGCAGTCTTTCTACAGTTCAACTATCAGAGTAAACCTTAGATACAACCTTCTACTCATCCCATTTCCTTCGTATTTCCTTCTCTTACATGCAAACACGGAGTTTATCCCTTTCAACATTAATCTGCATGATTGTTTTTTACATTTTTGGTTTCAAGTGCCTGTAGCGGTAGTAGCACTGTGATATCACTCAGACCAAACACACCTGCATACAAAACTCTTTTTCATCCCGCTCTGGTATCAGTCGGTGCATTAGGTAAATGTCCTGAGGGTGTCTGGAGTCTGTGATCTCTTCTATTTGCCAAAATAGTACAGCCCTCCTTTTCCAGTGCCTCTAGGATAGTTTCTCCCCCTATTTATTCTCAATATTATTTTCTTCTCACCGACTCGTTTATCCGCTTTTGTCACTATCGGAATCATTTTCTCAGTGCCATTCACCAATACTAATTACACACCTGAGACCCTGCATTTGCATATGAGAACATTGTATTTGGCTTTTTCTACACCTTTCATTCTGCTTAATGTGGATTTGGAAAAAATGCTTTTTGTGGCTTTTAATGGTAGCAAAACCACAATCTACTAATCAGTGTGGGGAAAAAAAAACAAAACAAAACATGCTGTCGAGATCAATCAAATCATTCTACAGCCAAATTTTAATTTATTTATTTGTTTATTTATTTTTATTGGGTTGTATTGAGGATGTCAAAAACTCTGTTTTTTTTTTTTTTTTTTACCTGTTAATGGTTGGTTATTTTTAATATAATAGTCAATGAATGGTTGACATTAGGGATGGGAATTGATAACCGGTTCTTTTTGAGAACCGGTTCCCAGTAGCTCGATTCCTTGGAATCGTTTGCCTGCCTGCTTAACGATTCTGCTTATCAATTCCACCTTAGTTGTGCATGCGCAATGACGTCACACGTACGCTGCATTATTCTGGTCAGAACGTAGCCAACATGGTGTTGAGGCAGAAACGGTCTAAACAGACCACACCAGGTCCACTGGAACACTGTCAAAGCTTCCATGTCTTCTAAAGGGTGGAATCCCTCCAATATCCTCAAACATTTGTCCACAGCATGTGATTCATTTACAGGAATGTCACGTATTTGAAACTCAGCGGTGCTTGTGAATGTAGGGCAGAGTGAACGCCGGGCCGGTTCCGGTGTGGGCAACAAACGTCGTAACTCCTCAAATACAAGTTTCTGAAAATAAGAAGGGAAAGGAAATGAGGTGCACAACAACGGGAGACAAGCCGAGCCGAGTCGAACTGGTTCCACATAGTAGAAATGCGGCAATAGAGGAATTAGTAAAGAGTCTGTAGTTTCATTTTCACTGCACCCCCCCTCCCCCAAACCGGCCCGGCGTCATCTGCTATTATTTGTTCATACTGTATATGTTATATTTTCTGTGCAGAGATGGAAATATAAAAGACAGTTAATGCAAACACACCTGTTTGTACTCTTTTATTCCCTCACCCAATGAAAATCGATAAGAGAATTGATAAGGAATCGGATCGATAAGCAAAATCGATAATGGAATTGGAATCATTAAATTCTTAATGATTCCCATCCCTAGTTGCCATGTTGGATAAAATATGCCAACTTTCTACAGCTAAATTTGACATAAATAGCGTAATATGATCCAAAATGTTTTCATATTTTATGGTGGAAACTCATTCCTTTTTGTGGTCTGACTTTGCTTTAAAATGTGACAATTTTAGCAACAGTAACGAGCCAGGATGCTGCTAATTAGGAAGTACTTATGTGAGGCCATTGAGACTTTATAATATTCATGCATAGTGTGAAAAACCCAACGTGTTGGAGGGGAAAAGTCTGACGTGTAACATGTCTAATGTGTAATGTCTTCCTGTGCTTGCAAATTGAACACCACTGTTTTTACAGTGTTTCCTAAAAACAAAAAGAACTTAAATATGAGCCACGAACATTTACAGACTAGTTAAAAACTATTTAAGTTTTTGTGCTGTGTTGCTTTGTGTGACATTTTGTCTTTGCATGACTATGTTCAGGCATTCATATAAAGCAGGGGTGTCAAACTCATTTTAGTTCCGGGGCCACATTCAGCCCAATAGGATCTCAAGTGGGCCGGACCAGTAAAATGATAACAGTGAAAAAAGCAAAATTAAATTATGATAATGTTAACATCTACAAAAATTTGAATAACATGAACAACTGGAAACATCTTGAAAAAAACAAATACAATTTTAATAATATTATGCCTCAGATGATCAGTTTATCATTTACATATGCGCATTTCAACTTACATTACAATTACAAATGCACGAAACATTTAATAACAGGCAGAATATTGGTAAAATTGCATTTCCTTATCTTAGGACATTTCAGGTTTTTCAAATATTTTGTAAAATAACAGTTTTTTTAATATAAACATTTTCATGTAATTTTACTTTTTTTTTTACACTAAAACAAAGATAACATTTGCTGTTTTCATTATTTATAGGTTTAATATGATTGTTTTTTACTGGTCTGACTCACTTCAAATCTAATTGGACTGTATGTGTCTGCATATGGAACCTGAATTAAAATGATTTTGACATCCTCGATTGTTAATATCTTCAGTGTAATTTTTGTATCACACAAATCCATCCCATGGGCCAGATTGGCTCCTTTGGCGAGCCGGATTTGGTCCCCGGGCCGCATGTTTGACACCTGTGATATAAAGTGTTTCATGCTTTGTTACAAGCTGATGTTAGACAGTAAAATAAAACTATCGTCCCTTTCTGAGGACAAGAACTACTTACTGTTCAAAGACGATGCTTTGCTTTTGCTACTTATCCTGCTAATGCCAAACAGCCCTGGGAAAAACAAATATGCCTACAAATCAAAGTTTGAGCCTTAATAGGGTACAATACCTGCAAAAATGCTATTATTCAAAAAGATTTAATCACCCTCTTCCACCTTGAGTAACAAATGCCCTTGCCAAAGCAACTTGGCAGGTTTCTGAAAGGATGGTCAGTAATCACCTTAGCAGGTGACTGGTTCTTCTGCAAAGGCACTGCCAAATGATACACTCCTCAGTTCATAAAGTGGTTCAGTCTGTTACGGGTGCAAAACTATTGGGCGAACCCAAGTTTCAAATATCTGGAACTGAGATGAGAACTGCAAGGTTTTAGAAAAGGTGATGTGTGGCATGTGCTTTCCCTCACTTTGTTCTACTTTGAAATCAATAACACTGGGTTACAAAAAAATGTTTTTTGCAAGTTGTCTAGGTTTTTTCAACTGAATTAGGACCATTTTGCACCGCTAAATCCAAGAATGACAGAAAAAATGACTGTTTTTCTCAGTCAGGTCAGGTTTTTTTTGCTAATTTGATTTTGAAAAATTTGATCTTCTCACAAAATTGATGACATTTTTGTGACTTTATCAGTTTACTTTTTTTTTTTTATTTAGTTCTCACCCAAAATACGTTTTAAGAGAAAAAAAATCATTTGATCACTTGATTCCTGTTAGGTACAATGGTGTATTCACCGCAGATGTAGCAGAATACGTCAGGCTTATTTTTGCAAGATCTTCTAGTCGAAGCCATTTCATTCACTTGTAATATTAAAAAAACCATTAATCATAAATTGGCAAAAGTAAAATCTTCAGAACTCATTTATTGCACTGTAGAATTGCACTACAGTTCAGGTATTTAAGTAATTGCAGTGATTAATCTCTGTTGTGTTTTGTGCATTTTTTTCTGTTTGTTTACACACATTTATTGTTCTTGTTTTGAGGAGAATAAAATGTTATTTCATCAGAAAATGTTTTATTTTCTTCTTCATTTTTAGGCTACAGACTAGTCCACATAATGTACTGTGATGTTTTTGGTCAAATTCCAGAATTTTCCTAATGTCACCTCTCATGTCATGTATTTAGCCCACACATTTGAACTATTCCTTTTTTATGGTAAGATAATATTTACTGCCGCACCAATTAAACACCTTTAAAATGTAATGTCAATCATCACATGTAGCCTATTTAGTCATTAAAACATTGGTGTTTCAAAATGATGCAAAAAACATAACAGAGCCAGTCTTTTGAACGACTCTTCTCAGTGAACGACTCCTGATTGAACGGCTCCCTTCAAAGAGCCAAAAGTCCCATCACTAGTTTATAAAAGTATTTTCATAATTTAACGGGGGGGTTTTTTGCACAAAAAAAAAAAGACAAAAATTTGGAGTTGTCATTATTTATCGGTTGTTGTTATGCTATTATTTTACTGGTTCGGTCCACTGGAGATCAAATGGGTGTGAATGTGGCCCCTGAAAGAAAATGAGTTTGAGACCCCTGCCTTAAATGAAAGCAGCGGCCAGTACAGATTTTTTTTTCTCTGCGTATAACCTGATGGTGGATGTTCTCAGATCAGTCTGGGGAAGTGAGCAGTAAGTGATCGCCTAAACGTAACTACAGAGGTAGATGCATGCATAAGGGTTGTTGGCGGTACGCTGTCTGCCTGCTGCCTTTAGCTCGTTGGCCGTTTAGGGACAGAGGAAAAACAGAGCCATCCACAGACCCAGTGGAGCGGCAGAGTGAGCCTTAAGATGGCTGGGGCTCAAGAGGAAAGGACCAAGGGGGACTGAGCAGCTGGCCATCTGGACACAAGCTGGGGTCTGATCAGCCTCAGCTGGGGCACACGCCTGGAGGCCTGGATGATGCTGAAAGAACTCAAACGTCAAATGATTCCAGGAACTTATTTCCTTATGCGTCTAGAAGCATCAGCAAATAAATGTACTTACACAGTGTGCAGGATTGTGACAAAGCTGCACAGTCTATTACAGGGGTGTCAAAGTCGTTTTAGTTCCGGAGCCACATTCAGCCCAATTAGATCTCAAGTGGGCCGGACCATTACAATGACAGCATAATAACCTGTAAATAATGACAACTCGAAGTTTTTTTTTTTTTGTTTTAGAGCAATAAAAAAGATTAAATAATGAAAATATTTACCTTTACAAACTATCCTTTTACTGGTGAATCAATGTTGTAGAACAGGGGTGTCAAACTCATTTTAGTTCAGGGGTCAGATTCAGCTAAATTTGATCTGAAATGGGCCGAACCAGTAAAATAATAACATAATAATATATAAATAATGTCAACTCCAAACTTGTCTCTATATTTTAGAGCAGGGCTGTCAAACATGTGGCCCAGGGGCCAAAACCGGCCCGTCAAAAGGTCCAATCCGGCCCTGCGGGATGAAATAGTGAAATACAAAAATTACACTGAAGATATTAACAATCAAGGATGACAAAATAAATTTAGTTAAATTCCATCTAAAGTGGGTCAGACCAGTAAAATGCTATCATAATAAACTATATATAACGAAAACCACACATTTTTTCTCTTTGTTTTAGTGTAAAAAAGAGTAAAATTACACAAAAATGTTAACATTTGCAGACTAACCTTTACAAAAATGTAAAAAACCTGAACAAATATGAACAACCTGAAATGTCTTAAGAGATTTAAGAATAATTTTACCAATATTCTGTCTGTTATTAAATGTTTTGTGTATTTGTAGATCCACTGTGATCTGTACGTTGTAATGAACATGTAAAAATGAGCCGAGCTCAAGCTGAGGCCAAATAATGGCATAAATTGTTAAAACTGCACTTTTTTTTTTTCTTAATAAATTTCATTTTGGTCATGGTTGCTCATGTTTTTCCACTTTTTTTAAAGGATAGTTTGTAGATATAAAAATTTTGATAATATAATCTAACTTTTTCCACTCTAAAACATAGAAAATAGACATACAAATTTCGGAATTGATATTATTACTGTATTATTATGTTATTATTTTAATGATCTGGCCCGCTGCAGGTCATATTGGGCTTTATGTGGCCCCTGAACTAACATGAGTTTGACATCCCTGTTTTAGAGCAAAAAAAGTTAATTTATATTATGAACAGGTTTACATCTACAAACTGTCCTTTCGAAAGATGTGAATAACATGAACAATCTGAAAAAATAAGTATAATTTTAACAATTTTCTGCCTCCGTTTATCATTTACACATGTACATTATAACTTATAGATCACAGTGGATCTACAAACACACAAAACATTTAGTAAAGGGCAGAATATTGGTTAAACTGTACTTCTCTGAAAACATTTCAGGTTATTTGCATTTTTTGCAAAATTATACTTTGTTTTAGTGTAAATACATGAAAATATTTACATTTACAAGGAGAAACATTTGGAGTTGTCATTATTTTATGTTATTATGATAGTATTTGACTTGTCTGACCCACTTGAGATTTAATTGGTCTGAATGTGGAACCTGAACTAAAAGGATTGTTAATATCTTAGCATAATTTTTGCATTTCACAAATTCATCCCAAGGGCCGGACTGGACCCTTTGGTGGGCCGGATTTGGCCCCCGGGCCGCATGTTTGACACCTGTGTTATAGAAGATGACAATGTTTCCACATTTATCGGATGACCATGAAAAGATGACAAACTGCATTTTACACCAATTATTTACATGTATTGATAGGATTAGTGGATCAGCAGGTATTAGTCCAAAGTACTCTTACGATACAATACGGTACTTACAAGATCATTAAATGTTCCATCATGAACATATTTATACACTGCACTGGACAAAAGAGTGGAGAAGCTGTGAAAGTTACGATTTTCAGAGTTAAAAAAGTAATTTTCAGGGTGGGGGGGGTTTGGATGAAAATTTCAAAAAAATTACACAGGAGTGATTAGAACATCTTGTTGCATCAGATAATCAGGGCTAATGTGATATTTGATATTAAGCCCCCCCCCCGTAATTAAACAGTTTCGATCAGTAGTTTACTTTGGCTGATGGTGGATGTTTGGGTCTTCATGGGTTAAACACATTCGAGACACTCAGGTGATCTCCATTCACTACCTGTAAGACTTCCAAGGGGGTGAATATTTATGCAATCAGCTGACATTACTCTTTCCTTTGCAGCCGCATATGGCCGCAGCGGTAACAAACACAGAAACAGTTTCATTGCCTCTTGCTCCTGTGGCGGTGTGGAGCTCCACTTCCCACGATGCATGTCACTACAAATTTCTGAAAATGCCCGACTTACCTACCAGCGCTGTTTGTAAACAAATGGTTGTTTATGGTGGGGTACACTTCGAAATTATGCAGCATGTTGCCATCGGGGGTGGCACTTGTGGGAGGGTTGTCCATGGCGGTAACGACCACACAAGGTTAGTTATAATCGCACATCTGCTAAGCATTCGAGTGCTGCCAGGGCGAGCCAATCAGAGGCAGCGTTGGCTGTCATGACATGATCATGGCTTCAAAGTAATTCAGGATGAAAGAAAAAGGGGCTGTCTTGTGTTCAATGGTGAAATACAATTTATATTACAAAAAATAAATCTAAAAAAAAATAATTTTATGTTGTTGCCAAAAAATGTAGTTTGCAGATTGAATAATTAAAACATCTCTGCTCGTTTATAAGTCTGTCCATGGTCTAGCACCTAAGTACATCTGTGACATGTTGGTCCCATATGAACCTTCTCGGACCCTGAGAACCTCAGGGACTGGTCTTTTGCTGGTGCCCAGAGTCAGGACTAAACAGGGTGAAGCTGCGTTTCAGTTCTATGTGTTTCAGTTCTATGTGTTTCAGTTCTATGCAGCTAAACTCTAGAACAGTCTTCCTGATGACGTCAGACAGACCTGTACTGTGACAGTGTTTCAGTCCAGGCTGAAAACAGCTGTTCAACTGTGCATAGAACAACTGAAAGGGTTCTATCTGCACTCTGACATTTTACTTTGTTTTAATTGATTATTATTTATGTTTTATTGATTATGTTTTAATTGTAATTGTGTGTTTTTAATCTGTCTCTTTTCCATTTTTGTAAAGCACTGTGAATTGCCCTGTGTATGAATTGTGCTATACAAATAAATCTGCCTTGCCTTGCCTATTTTGTCACTAATCTAAAAAAAAGATTATTTTTTTTCCCTACATAACCAAAAGTAGGTCTCAGCATGAAATAGCTAGCTTGTGAATGATTTTTTTCTTTCACTTTCTATAGATGTAACTTTTCAAATCAATAATTATGATATCCTATTGTCTTCATATGGATTTGGTATACATGAATATTACATGCTCTGGAAAAAATTTCCTCTTAACCCTCCGGTATCCGGGTGCGCCTTTTAGGCACACTTTGCACTTTGTTTTTAAAAACTTCATATTATTTTTCACAATTAAAATAAGGTTAGAATTCAAAAGTTGTTCATTTGTGCATGATCTTTAAAATTCTGGCCACCAACTAAAATTTTCACATTGTAAACAAAAGAAAATTACAAGACTAGCATCTGTCTCCCAAGTGTGCCTAAAACGCACTATTTCTTCCATTTGATATGTATGATTAGGGCTGACCTTGATTCACAAAAATGAAATCAAATTAGAGCAGAAAAATAAATTAATATATAATGTTTAATAGTTCGATTTATAGGTGTGCATTTTATGCACACTTGGTGACAGATGCAAGTATTATTGAACATTTGACCTAGCGCCAAAAATAATAATGCAAATTAACCAGTGTTGGAGTTAATCATTGACATATGCCAGGCTGCAAAAATCAAATAATATGTGATCAACTTTTTATGTAGTATATTGAAAAAAAAATTTTTTTTTTTTAGTTTTTTGCATCCAAAAAAGAAGTTTGTTTACATTACAAACACAGCATTTAAAGGGTTAAAAAATGTGACAATTATTGAGTATTTGGTATTTTTATTTACGGCTCAAGTTGATGAAATATAAAAAAGTGTAAAAGAATTAAAAACAAACTGTATGAAAATTTTTTGACATTATTCCACAAGTGTGCGAAAAAGGCATACTTGGTGCTCAGTAAGGGCCTAGCTGGACAGGATACCAGAGGGATAATTGAGATATATTCTATGAAGAGCAACTACATGTAGTTTAATTCTCCCCAACACTGGAAATCCTACATGCACACTAATGTGTTATGATCCACACAGTTCTCCATCCACAGTGTTTAGTCTGAAATGCTCTCAGGTCCGTTGATCCGGGACCTGATAAGACCACTGGATACAGGAATCATTTCAAACTGCCCATTTTAGGGGGAGGGTCACACCTCTCTCTTCCCTCCCTCACCTTTTCAGTGCATTTCTTTGAGCTCTGGAGGAGCTGCAAAGGAAAACGAAAAATGTGAATATATCTTTTTTCCATTACTTCTGTCACCTCGATTATCTAATTTCAAGGTGACTGGTGATTTATTGACAGATGTGTGTACTTTTTCACCTCCCTGTGAGCTCATCTAAAAATAGGTGCCACTGTAATCCAATAGACAAGACAGGCGTGCAGACACAATCACACTTTCCTCTGACTCCGTGACTTAAGATTATTTACTGTATATGGAAAACATAAAGCTTCACTGTAATTGATGAGGCAGAGAATTCGGGAATCACAAAGCTTCACTCTTGAGTTGTCAGGGTCTGGGAGAAATAGGAGCGATGGCAGAGGAGGAAAAATAAGGAGGATACAGAGCTGCTGTCCTGCTTATTCCAACAGGAGTATGTACGGGTTTTAATAACATACTGTAGTTCAGCTGGTGGAGCAGGTCGTCCAACGACTGAAGGGTCAGTGGTTCAAATCCCACATGCCGAAGTGTCATTGGGTAAGACACTGAACCCTAAATTGCTCCCAGTACACTGTAAAAAAAATCTGTAATTTAACAGAATATTCACTGTTTATTTTACAGATTTTTCCTGTATTTTTAAGATACAGGAAAATATCAATGAAATTACTAAAACAAACTGTGATTTTACACGTCAAATGTAAAATCACGAAAAAAAAAAAAACTAACTGTGCATAACCATAAAATTTCCATTTTTTTAAAAGAATTTTTTTCTTTTTTCACAGAAAAATACAGTTAAAATACATTTGCAAATGAATCATAATTTCACAAATATTTATTTCCTATTCATGAGATTAAGCTGTTGATTTAAAGTTTAGTAGTGTAAAAAAAAAAAAAACAATAAAATGAGATAAAATTACTGACAATTAACCGTAAAAGAAACATTTGTTCTGTAAGTTTAACAAAACTTGTTTTCTTAATTGACAAATATCTTGTGTAATTACAACAAAAATGTTGAATAAATGTATTTTTGTGAATGTATAACATATATAAGCATTGATAAACTGTCCAAATACAGTTTTTATCAGTGGATTGTACAACTTAGTCACACTGAAAAAATTGTATATATATATTTATAGTTAATTTGATTGTTTTAATACATGTAAATATTCTTTATTAAAAATTAAAAAGTCAAAAACATATGCAAAATCTCATGTAAAGTTAGGGCAAAAAACTGTATTTTAATTCTGGAAAATTATCGTATTTTTATGAGATGGTTATTTTCCGTTATTTTACAGTATTTTTTGGCACCCCTGCTTCCGGAATAATACTGTTTTCATTCATTCATTTTCTGAACCTGCTTTATCCTCACTAGGGTCACGGGGGGTCGCTTGGAGCCTATCCCAGCTACATAGGGGCGAAGGCGGGGTACACCCTGGACAAGTCTCCAGTTCATCGCAGACTGAACATATACAGACAAACAATCACTCTCACATTCACACCTATGGGCAATTTAAATTAACCAATTAACCTATTGGTGCATGTGTTTGGATGGTGGGAGGAGGCCGGAGTACCCGGAGAGAACCCACGCAGACACGGGGAGAACATGCAAACTCCACACAGAAAGGTCCCACCCCCCGTCAACAGGAGTGCTTAGAAAATCTGGTTGCATCAGAAAATCAGGGCTAATGTAGTATTTGATATTAAGCCCCCCCCCCGCCCCCCCCCTAATGTAAGGAGTGATGTTCAAAGGGATAATGTGGTTGTGGACAGGGGTCTGGATCAGCACTAGTGTTGGTCTAATGTTCTAAAATACATGTTTCTTTCACATTACATATGCTTTTCTCGTATATCTTATATTTACTCTTTTTTTTTTTTTTCTTTTTTGCCTTGTAAGGGTAAAGAACCAAATATGGCAACTTCACTGACCTTAATTTTCTACATAACAATAAAAAAAAAATCGAAACATTTCACAAAAATAATAAAGTCTTTTTATGACCTCCAATAACACACTAAGGGTAGAGTATTTCTATGAGTGAACTATAAAGTGTTAAACTTATTCATAGCCTTACAGACTACAGTGTTCTGTTGCTGTTCTCCATCTACACTGGTTCTGATGTCTCTTTTTTTTTTTTTTTTTTTTTACTGGCAAACTGGGAATTCTTTGGTTTCCTCATCAATCCAAACTGCCTGTTATACTATAAGACATGTTTTCACTCTTTTTCAGAACAACATGGGAAGATGGTAAAAACAGCTGAGCAGTCAGGTGTTCAGTAAACGGAGTTAAATGCATGTTTCATCAGAATTTTGGAGTTCGGAAACCAGTGTTTCCATTTCTGCTCAGGCATACTTATTCTTAAAAAAACAATACAAAAACAGGCTATGTGATCCAGAAATGTCTCTCTCTCTCTTTTTTTTCTTGTGCTGAATTCAGGACGGTTTTGAACTGTTCCTCCTCCATAAACACTTTCTAATGCAAAACTCATGAAATCCATTATGGAATGCAGCTACTGTCACAATCCCCTCTCACGTTTCTTTTTGTTTCCTCACTTTTGCTTTTAATTCTGTACATTTTCTGGGGCTCCATCCCTGACACTATTGTTTCCCAGAGCATTTGTATGTGTCATATTGGTGTCTGTGCATTGTTGTGTATTCTGCTGTGATGCCATGCATTATGCCTGCAGTGATTTAAAACCCGCTGGTGCATCTCTCCTTTAACAGAAAGGCTAGAAAACAGGGCAAAACAAACCACAAATGCACACATAGTCAGATGCAAGAGGACACGCTGGACATTTTGTACAATCGTAGACTGGAATGATGCAAGCCTGGACTCATGAACATAGTGTCACAGATGGGAAACAGACACACATTAATATACAGCACACTCCAGAGCAAAGTCAAACAGATTATTTGGCCTTACTGGCAAAATGCTCAATGGGAATCGATGATGTGTGTTAAGAATTGCGAGGAAATCTAAAAAAAAAAACAAAAAACAAACATATATGGGAAAAAGTTAATGGCTCCAGTTTGTGTCATCACTAGGATATTCATGATAATGTTGGGGACAGTCTGTCAAAATGATTTCACACACTAACGGTTAGTCAGTAGGGCATATACACGCACTCACATCCACCTATAAACAGCGTCAAACAACTGGGATTTTAAAGCTGCACTGTAAAAAAAAAAAAAAACAAAACAAAAAAATGGTAATATTCCGGCAGCAGAGGTGCCAAAAAAATACTGCAAAATAACAGAAAATAACCATCTCATAAAAATACGGTGATTTTCCATAATTTAAATATTAAAATATAGTTTTTTGCCCTAACTTTACATGAGATTTTGCATATTTTTTTACTTTTCAATGTTTAATAAAGACTATTTACATGTATTAAAACTACCAAATTATCTATAACTATAACTATAACTATAACTATATATATATATGTACATAGGGTGGGGAAGTGAAATTTACAATATTTTGAGGCAGGGATTGAAAGACAGTGTATGACCAATTAGTTTATTGAAAGTCATGAGAATTTATTTGCCACAAGGAAATTGGAAATGTACATAATAGAAAATGTTTTTATTCTATGTGTCCTCCTTCTTTCTCAATAACTGCCTTCACACACTTCCTGAAACTAGCGCAAGTGTTCCTCAAATATTCAGGTGACAACTTCTCCCATTCTTCTTTAATAGTATCTTCCAGACTTTCTGGTAATAGTTTTGCTCATAGTCATTCTCTTCTTTCCATTATAAACAGTCTTTATGAACACTCCAACTATTTCTGAAATCTCCTTTGGTGTGACGAGTGCATTCAGCAAATCACACACTCTTTGACGTTTGCTTTCCTGATTACTCATATGGGTAAAAGTTTCTGAAAAGGTATGGATAATAGTGTTAGGTATGATTATGACATCAATATATGTTTGGTTTCAAAACAATTGACGTAGTGCCTGCTGAGAAAAAACAACTAAATGTTCATTGTAAATTTTGCTTCCCCACCCTGTATATATATATACACACACACACACACACACACATATATATATATATATATATATATATATATATATATATATATATATATATATATATATATATATATATATATATATATATACACACACATATATAAATAATTTTCAGTGAGACTCAGTTGTACAATCCACTGATAAAAACTGTATTTGGACAGTTTATCAGTGCTTATACATGTTATACATTCACAAAAATACATTTATTCAATATTTTTGTTGTGAAACCTCCTGTAATTACACAAGATATTTGTCAATTAACAAACAAGTCTTGTTAAACTTACAGAACAAATACTTCTTTCACGGTTAATTGTCAATAATTTTATATTGTTTCATTATTGTTATATTTTTTTACAGTGTTAAACTTTAAATTAATAGTTTAATCTCATAAATAGAAAAGAAATATTTGTGAAATTACGATACATTTGCAACTGTATTTTAACTGTATTTTTCTGTGAAGAAAGAAACATTTTCTGTGAAAAAATGGAAATTTTATGGTTATTCACAATTACAGTTTTTTCGTGTTATTTTACGTTTGATGTGTAAAATCACAGTCTAATTTTGTCATTTCATAGATTTTTTTGCTGTATCTTAAAAATACAGGAAAAATCTATAAAATAAACAGTGAAAATTCTCTTAAATTACAGATTTTTTTTACAGTGTTGGATATTCATGATAATGTTGGGAACAGTCTGTCAAAATGATTTCACACACTAACAGTTAGTCAGTAGGGCACATACACACACACACACATCCACCTATAAACAGTGTCAAACAATTGGGATTTTAATGCTGCAGTAGTGAAAGCAATAATGAGTATCTGCTGCAAAAGGAAAAGGAAGGTCCTGTCCCTCTGTCACAGTGTTTCCCATGGCACTGACAGCGCTCTTAAACTGGAGGAACTGGGCCTCAGCTGTGTCACTGGTTTAACAGAGTCGAGGATATAAACTGAAAACGAAAGTACCATGTGAAACACAAATAACACTCAGTGTCCATTTTCAACAGCTTAAAAAAATACTTAAAACATCTGCCCATAAGGTGATGGATCAAACCAAGGTTATTATCGTTAACAAAAACGAACGAAATGACAAAAATTAGAATTGAAAAACATTTCTGTGAACTGAAATAAATAAAAACTATAATTAAAAGAAAAAAACGATAACTAACTGAAACTTTTGTGTGCTTATAAAACTAACTAAAACATATAAAAATTATGTATAAAATTCCCTTCTTTTTCGTCTTTGTCGATGTCAGATTGATATGAAATCGATTTATTTCACTCAAGCAATTTTAGCTGCTGGCACCATATGATATTTAACAGTCGGCCACTTCTCATCACTTATTTCCAGTCGTCTTCTGGTCCCCACTCTACCTGCAACATGGAGACTAAAGTTGGGAGAAAGCAGCAGAGTCCTGTCTGGGATTTATGTGAATACAACGGCGAAAATATGAAAAAAATAAAACTAAACTAAAACAAGAAAAGCACTCGGAGAGCACAGACCTCTGCCAAGACAGAGTCCCCCACCCCCGATCACCACCAAAATTTAATCAGTTGTTCCTTGTCCCAGTATCAACATTTCCTGAAAATTTCATGAAAATCCGTCCATAACTTTTTGAGTTATCTTGCTAACAAACAAACACGCACGCACGCAAACACACAAAGCAAACTGCTCTAAAAACTAATTAAAACTAAATTAGAGGGGAAAAAAAGTCAAAAGTAAATAAAACTAAACTATAATGAAAAATCCAAAACTATTAGAGCCTTGGATCAAACACAAATGATACATGGGCTTTTATTTACCATGTTCACAGAGCTATAAGGGGTTATATGTAGTATTTGTACTTTAAAGGAGTGACATTTTGCTTTTTAAAAATGAAATTATGCATTTTAACCCGTAGGGATCTGAGCCTATTTTGGCCGTTTTTGAGTACTTTTGATTTTGCCTTTATGTACTATATACATACATGTTTATTATACCCATGTTTGGTATCTTTCTTTCAGCACAACTTCATCTATCTCATTTGTCTATTATTTTTTTCACTTTAACCTACTATATCAACACAAAAGGGAAAAAAAAGACAAAAATTATAAAATCTGATTTGAAACGCGTATATAATTTATTGCTTAAATAACACAAAAATGCTTAACGAACCTTTTCAAAGACTTTAAAAGTGAATATCGCTTCCAAATATTAGGTATATAAAATTAAAATTGTAATAAATTAAAACTATACTCAAATATTTGACATAAAAGCAGATCTTTGCATAGGTGTTTTCTCCGGTTTTCTATGGGATTCTCTCAACTTAAGAAAAAAAAAGGTTGCAAAAACAGATTAAAACTCTGATTTACAGGGTGGGGAAGCAAAATTTACAATAAATATTTAGTTGTTTTTTCTCAGCAGGCACTACGTCAATTGTTTTGAAACCAAACATATATTGATGTCATAATCATACCTAACACTATTATCCATACCTTTTCAGAAACTTTTGCCCATATGAGTAATCAGGAAAGCAAACGTCAAAGAGTGTGTGATTTGCTGAATGCACTCGTCACACCAAAGGAGATTTCAAAAATAGTTGGAGTGTCCATAAAGACTGTTTATAATGGAAAGAAGAGAATGACTATGAGCAAAACTATTACCAGAAAGTCTGGAAGATACTATTAAAGAAGAATGGGAGAAGTTGTCACCCGAATATTTGAGGAACACTTGCACAAGTTTCAGGAAGCGTGTGAAGGAAGTTATTGAGAAAGAAGGAGGACACACAGAATAAAAACATTTTCTATTATGTCAATTTTCTTGTGGCAAATAAATTCTCATGACTTTCAATAAACTAATT
The DNA here is from genome assembly GCF_902148855.1 of Sphaeramia orbicularis. NCBI lineage: Eukaryota > Metazoa > Chordata > Actinopteri > Kurtiformes > Apogonidae > Sphaeramia > Sphaeramia orbicularis. The sequence goes on from NC_043965.1 coordinate 12,782,077, forward strand.
GGTCATACACTGTCTTTCAATCCCTGCCTCAAAATATTGTAAATTTTGCTTCCCCACCCTGTATAACTCTGGTTTGTGTGTATCTGTTGCCTATGGATAGGGAACATTGGGAAACTGTAAAATGTTGACGTCTCACACTGTTTTGTGCATGCTTTCTGCTTTCTGACTGTATTAGACACAGTGTCTGTAGTTTTAAGTGTTGGTGTTTGTACTTGCTTGTAATAATATTTTTTGCATTGTGTGGACAAAGATATTTTGTTAAAATGCAGGTTTTGTAAGCATAATTAACCCTTTCATGCATAGTGGTCACTACAGTGGACAGTTATTCTCCAGCTGTCATGGATTTTGTTGTTTTAGTTCCATATCAGCCAACACAGTGAACGCTTATGCATCATCCCATACACTGACATTCATACGTTTACTGTTCTTGATCAACCTGATCTGCAGTAACATATTTGAGTGTAAATCAGTTGCTAATGGTTATTAGACTGTAATTAACAGGGTTTTTTTTTTTTTTTTTTGGCTTATCTGAGTAATAACTGGAGACCCAGGAAAGGAAAAGTTTTGGCTTTTCTGTATTTAATAATTGTATTGATTGGAAACAGCATGATGCAACAGTTTTTTCAGATTGATTTTTTTTTTTTTAATTATGGAATGTCCTTTGCAGTGGACAGTATTTTATTTATTTATTTATTTATTTATTTATTATAAAGCTGTAAAACTCTTGTCCCCTACAGAGGACAAAAATGCATTGCTGGGTCTCAGGAGGATATAGAATGTTAAAATGTGAGAACTGTCTGTCAGTAAATGCATGGTGTCCAGCTGACTGGACATTTTTGTAAACCCCATGAAAAATAGGTTCATTAAAAAAATAATAATAATAATCACATTCCTTTTTTCATGCCGAAAGAGGAATAAAAACACTCAGGAAAAAAAATCTTGATTAAGGTTCTTATAATTCATGCATGAAAGGGTTAAAAAAAAACAAAAACAAAGGAAGAGTATAAGATAAAAAAAAAAAGTATATATTTTTTTTCCATTTTTATTTTACTTTTATTTAACCAGGAAGTCCCACTGAGATTAGAAATCTCTTTTGCAAGGGAGACCTGGCCACGGTAGCATCCATACACAGTCCAAACAATACAAAACACATTTCAGGTTGTTCATGGTATTCAGATTTTTAAGGATTGTTTGTAGTTGTGAACACTCTTATAATGTAATTTGACCTTTTTCACAGTTCTTATTGGTCCGGTCCACTTCAGATCACATTGGGCTGAATGTGGACCTTGAACTAAAATGACTTTGACACCCCTGGCATTTACTGTTGGAGCAACCGACTTCAAAAAAGTCTACCTGAGGAATATTTCTCTGAACTCTGTCATCTTGAGAACTCTGCTGATGCATTTGTAAAGCTAATACCATGCATTTATTTCCATCACATCTGCACTTACAATTAGAGAAGACACGTCTTGCAGTCACTGATATGCATTGGAAATAGGTGCCACTGCTGTTGTTTGTTCCTGAGGCACAGACTGAAGCGAATTCTTACCACACCTTGGTGATTATCACAAATAGACAGTCTTCACTGCACTTTGGGACAAAAACAAACTCAAGTTTCAAATCATAGTATAATTGCACTTTTTCAGAAGATGAGAGTTACATTGAAGTCAATAAACTCATATGGGTGCGTCTATGAAACTGGTCCCTAAAAGTAGGACAGAGGGGCTGAAAATTCAAACCAGATGTAGACTAATGACTCCATCATATGTCCAGTCATATTCCTGATACATGTACTAAATGCCAAGATAATAAAGGAACTCTTATTCACTGTCTATGGCACAGGTGTCAAACATGCGGCCCGGGGGCCAAAACTGGCCCGCCGAAGGGTCCAATCTGGCCCACAGGATGAATTTGCAAAGTGTAACTTCAGGCATCACACTCAAAAATAATTTCATAATAACCTATAAATAATGACAACACCCTTTTTTTTTCTTTGATTGAGTGCAAAAAACATTAAATTATGAAAATATTTACATTAAGAAACTACCCTTTAACAATAAAATGTGAATAACCTGAACAAATATGAACAACCTGAAATGTCTAAAGAAAATTAAGTGCAATTTTAACAATTTTCTGCCTGTTACTAAATGTTTTTTACCTTGTGGATCTGATCTGTAATGCACATGTAGAAATGACAAGTCCAGGCATAATATTGATAAAACTGCAGTTATATTTGTGTTGTTTATATTCTGTTTTTTTTCTGTTTTTATCTGCTGTATGTAAAGTGTCTTTGAGTTCCATGAAAAGTACTATACAAACAAAATGTATTATTATTATTATTATTATTATTATTATTATTATTATTATTGTTATTATTATTAGTATTATTAGTATTATTATTATACTTCTTAACAAATTCCTTTTTTTTTTCAGGTTATTCACATCTTTTGAACGATCAGAACTATCAGAGTGCATCGGACTGGAAAGACTGACTTACATTACCAAAAGAAAACTGGAGGAATTTGTACAATTATGGAAACCTTATATGAACATGATGGTATCTGGAAAATACGCACATGTCATACAAATTATCATTGTTTAAATTTATTTATTTATTTATTTATTTTATTTTTTATCATGACTGCTGTATTTTAATATTTTTATCATTATTATTGTTATTATTATTATTTTTTTTTTTTTTTACATATTTGTACTCAGTTTCATAAGACTATATGTATGTTTTATATATATATATATATATATATATATATATATATATGTATATCATTTAGTGCAAGTCTACGTAGTGTGAATGGGTGTGTGTATGAGTGATTGTTGTTTTGATTCATGTTTGTTATGTAAAACTTAAATACCAATAAAAATATTGTAAAAAAAAAAAAAAAAAAAAGATGTAGACTAATGTTAGGAAGCAAGTTTGGAAGCACATTGGGTCTATTTTAAGAGTAAATATTTACCGAGATAAAAGAGAAACTATTTTTGAGATATAACACATTTATTGACGTGCACATACAAAAATCTGCATGTAACACGGACACTGGGTTTCTATAATGAACTCCCCCATCTTTTTCTTTCAGGTTTTTTCCCTCAATACCCACACTACACTGTAAAAAAAAAAAAAAAACGTAGAAAAATGGTAATATTCTGGCGGCAGGGGTGCCAAAAAAATACTGCTAAATAACGGAAAATAACCATCTCATAAAATTACAGTAATTTTCCATAATTTAAATACAGCTTTTTGCCCTAACTTAGCTAAGCTTTTATTTAATAATTCTGCAAACATAAATGTAAATAGTTATTTTACTAAACACTGTCAATACATTTTAACAAATACATAAATTAACTTATTCCCTGTAATTTATTCCATTGTTAAACCTTACATTCCTTCAACATAAATTATTTGAACTTCTGAGCCTTAAAGTATATATACATTTTTTTTTTATCAATTACAATAAATTTCAGCCGACCCCACTTGAATTCCAGGTGACCCCACGTGGGGTCCTGACCCCAAGGTTGAAAAACACTGACTTAACCATTCCCAGGATATTTGACTTTTTTTTCTCCACGCATTTTCCATATGTTTTCCAGGACTGGGAATTTGATCAATCACTTTCCAGGTTTTCCAGGACGTGTTTGAACCCTGTATGGATGTACCCCAGAGTGGGCCAACCAATGGGAGTGCACTACTTCAAATGACGAATAAAAGTCTTGTTTAACCCTTTCATGCATAGTGGTCACTACAGTGGACAGTTCTTCTCCAGCTGTTCTCTTGTATATTCATGGGATTTGTTGTTTTAATTCCGTATCAGCCGACACAGTGGACGCGTATGCACCATCACTTCTACTGCAATTCATATCATTAATGTGTGTGACGGACTGCAGTGGGACGAATAAGAGTGAATGGTTGGATGTGAATGAGTATTTTATATAGATGAAGTTATCGAAATGCATTTTTTACTGTTTTTTAATGTTTTAGTTTTTATTAATGTCTGTTTTTTTAATGAGAACATCAGCCTGTCTAGGGACTACAGGTGGAAATGAGCACTAGTGTTAGAACCTGGAACACTACATCTGTCCTTTTTAAGGTGAATGTATATTGTGCATTGTCCTTATAAATAAATAATATAATAAATAAAATAAATAAATAAAATGGAAAAAAAATAACTTGGCTGTTCTTGATAAACCTGATCTGCAGTAATTTGTTTTAGTGTAAATCAATTGCTAATTGTTATTAGACTGTAATTAACAGTTTTCTTAATCAAAAAGTTTATTTTTATTGCATATTATCTCCATGAATTGAGTAACAACTAGTATTAGAGTATGATAAAATGCCATAAAACGGCATTAGTGGCTTTAAAAATGTTTTTATTTCATGGTTTTCACACAGTTTACCACTTTCTGATAATGCGTTTTAACCCTTTCATGCATAGTGGTCACTACGGTGGACAGCTATTCTACAGCTGTTCTCTTGTATATTCATGAATTTTGTTGTTCTTTTGGGGGGGGGGGGGGGGGTTGTTTGTTTTTTTTTACACATATCTTTATTAAAGTTTTAAGACACTACATATCTTTTCTGACATGGATTGGTAACATTATGTAGATCTCTCCTGAGCATAAACCCCCAGAATCATAAGCCCTCCTCATACTTTTCACACAATTTATCAGTAAATACATGTTTCTGTGCATCAAAAATTAAACACATAGTGTCCAGTTGAATGGACATTTTTGCAACTTCATGAAAAATAGGTTCATAAGATTTTTTTTTATTTTTTTTTTCATTATTGTTTTTAATGTTTGTTTTTGTTTGTTTTTTTTTTATTTATTTTTCAGAAGAAAATTTTCAATCGCATTGTTTTTTTTCAGACCTAAAGAGGAATAAAAACACTCAGGAAAAAATTTTTGATTAAGGTTCTCATAATTCATGCATGAAAGGGTTGAATACATGTTTCTTTGCTTCAAAAATTAAATGCATGGTGTCCAGCTGAGTGGACATGGACATGTGGTCATAAAAAAATTCAGTTGCATTGTTTTTTTTCATGCCTAACAAGGAATAAAAACATTCAAGAAAAAAATATTGACAAAGGTTCTCATAATGCATGCATGAAAGGGTTAAACTGGGCATCAGCTGAATATGTGTTGGTGAAGTAGGCATGTCTTTCTATAAAAGGGTCACAAATTGTTACTTAAGTCTTCTCTACTGGTTGGAACTGAAATTGCTTGCAGTGAATATAATATGATACAGTGACATGAATTCCCTCTGTTTACAATTTCAACCCATTATATTCTCTATTCCCCCAACTCTCATTCCTCAATACTAATCTGACAAAACATCGCTTTGATGATGAGCACTGGCTCTGTGTGTGTGTGTGTGTGTGTGTGCACGTGCACTCATGACTGTGTGTACTAAGCGCTGGTGATTGTACGAGTGTTTCCTTGCGTGTGTAGGAACTGGGGAGAACAGCCCCTGTGGAATAGCAATCAGCAGAACAAAACGAGTGCCGCAAAAAAGAAAAGAGAAGATGAATAGCTGTTGAAATAACACAGACAGAGGGAGAGGGGGATGTTGACAGCTCTAATTAAAATCCCGCCCATTAGCTCAGTGTTAATTGGATGATTTATTCTCCCAAGAGACTTGACTGACAATCGGATGATGCCGGTGGTATTAAACTGGATGTGAAAACAGGTATTATGGTGCTTGTGATGTGAGGACAGCTCATCCCGGTGACGCAGCAGCCAATCAGAATCACTCGATCAGGTGATCGCACTAATGCACATGCATTCGTTCTATTGTTAGCGGTACATGGATTTAACACATGTAGCTTTAATGCGATCAGTTTGAGGAGTCGGACTGAACACTATAATAACATGATCACTAAAACTAAAGTGCACAAAGAAATCGTATGGTGTACAATGGATATAATCAAGAAGGTGTGTTGCATTTGGTGTTTTAGCTTTTTTTATGGGAAAATTTTAATCTGTAGGTTTTATTTTTTGCTCCAGATTTACTCATAGTTTACAAAAGAATAAACATTTCTTTGGTGTTAACCCATAAAAGACCCAGTGTTACTTTTGTGGCAGTTCCAAATTATGTTTTTTCTCTATTTTTAACTTTTCTTAAGTGATTTATCACCATTTATTATGACATTGTCCTCCATATTTTGCATTTTTTTTTAATGAACATCAGGTATTTTTCTGTATTTAATTCACTGACCATGTAGATCAGGGGTGTCAAACATGTGGCCCGGGGGCCAAATGGTCCAATGGGCCCGAACTGGACCAAAGGGTCCAGTTCAGCCCCTGGGATGTCTTTGCCAAGAGCAAAAATTCCACAGTCTTGAATTGAATTAAGCAAAAAAAAAAAAAAAAAAAAAAAAAGTAGCTTGAATTAAGGAAAAAGTCTTGAATCAAGCCAAAAAAAAAAAAAAAAAAAAAATCTTCAATTAAGTAAAAAAAAAAAAAAAAAATCTTCAATTAAGCCAAAAAAAAAAATCTCAAATTTAGCAAAAAAAATCTTGAATTAAGCCAAAAAAATCTTCAATTAAGTTTTAAAAAAATCTTCAATTAAGCCAAAAATCTTCAATTAAGTTTAAAAAAAATCTTCAATTAAGTAAAAAAAAAAATAGAATTAACAACTTACTTTTTTTCTTTGTTTCAGTGCAAAAAATAACATCAAATTATGAAAATATTTACATTTCCAAACTCTCCTGTAACACTAAAATGTGAATTACCTGAACAAATATGAAGAACCTGAAATGTCTAAAGAAAATTCAGCCCAATTTGAACTGTTTTCTGCCTGTTCTTCAGTGTTTAGTGTCTTTGTAGATCTGATCCATAATGCACATGGAGAAATGAGAAGTTGAGGAATAATATTGTTAAAATTGCACAAAATTTTCTTACCTTTTTTTAATTTAAATTTCAGTTTTTTCAGGTTTTTTTTTTTTTTGGATAGTTTATATAAAATAAGTATTTTCATAATTTAATGGGGTTTTTTTACACTAAAACAAAGACAAAAATTTGGAGTTGTCATTATTTATAGGTTATTCTGTTATTATTTTTCTGGTCCGGCCCACTGCAGATCAAATTTAGCTGAATATGGACCCTGTACTAAAAATGAGTTTGACACCCCTGATGTAGATGTTCATAAACGTGCAGATTAAAGTTGAGGGTTATTACATTAAAAATAGAAAAATCTAAAAAAAAAAAAGTGACTTTTTCAGTAAAATATATCATTAACTGAACATAAACCATGTGCCTCCAACTACAGAGCCTCTGAACATCCAAATGGGTCATATCTGATGACCATGAAGAGATGAAAAACTGTATTTTACACCACTTATTTACATGGAATAATAGGATTACTTATTCAGAATGTATTAAACATTTCAGATCAGTAGATGATTTTGGTCGTCGGTGGCTGTTTGGGTCTTTATACCAGAAAATCCTGAAAAATACACAGTAAAAGTTGGTGTTACAGAATAAATGTATTGTATATTTGTCTGTCGAAGCTTCCCTTTCAGAACACAACATTTTGAGGAGAATAGTATTTGAAATGTATGATGTACTATAGTCTGTGGTGGTTGTTGTAATACAAGGTCAAATTAGAAATAGATGGAATACAATGAAAAATGCAAATGAAAAATAAAATGCACTGACTTGTATTTCACTGTAGGTGGTATCGACACCACATATTACATGTTTAATCTGGTCGAATTCATTTCATTTCTAAATAAACATCCATTCCTCACATTCTGGCTGCAAAACTTTGATACAGGTCATTCTACTAATGATCTGAAAAAGCTTCTAGGAAAGGTGTCATCCTTCATCAGCAAAAATAGACTTATTAGTTGTCAGTTCGTTAACAAATGTGTGAGAACATGTATGAAATGGGTGCTTCTATGAAACTGGGTACATTTTGGTATCTGGCACTTTTCCAGCTTTTTAGACCCAATAATAAAAGAGAAATGTAGACATGTTTCCCCCTGGATGTACCTAATGAAGACCTCAGAAAAATGCAAAAAAAAAATTTATATTCTTGCTCTGACCCATCCCAAAATTAATGAATTTTTAATCAAATATTGGGGCCAAAAATAGGACCAAAATTGGGACATGAAAAGCTACCTATAGGTGTCAGTGCATTTGATCTGAAAACATGACTGTAAATGGTCTTATATACCGTTATAAATAAAGACACTGCATTAAATTTGATGATCCTAGTGGTTTTTCTAATCCAGATATGTGGGTTTTTCTATGAATCTCAGTCTCATTCTAGGTTTCGTGTGTAACCCATCGTGTCCACTTGTGTTACATGCAGAACCTGCCCAGTTAAACACATATAAATTGCAAATGATTTTGCAACAGCGGTCATTTTTGTGAACCACTCTGCCTTGTGTAATTAGTTCAATTTCCAAAATGTACCTGTGAGAGAAAAAAAGAGATACTAAAAAAAATAGTTGCGTGTAATTTTTGCTTCCTTTTGACCGCGTTCCATGTAGATTTTTGTATTAAATATAATGTAAAATAGTATAAAAATGTGTTTTATCTGAAAAATAGTTTCTTTTTTATCTCAGTAAATATTTATTCTTAAAATAGACCCAAAGTGCTTCCAAACTCACTTCATAACATTAGTCTACATCTGGTTTGAATTTTTAGCCCCATGTCCTGTTTGAGGGACCAGTTTCACAGAAGCACAAAAATGTAAAAAAAAAAAAAAAAAAAAAAAAAAAAAAAAGTTATTCGAAGAAAGATGGGAATGGATTTGGTATTATACAGATTGAGGCTTAAAGTTGATGTGGAGCCTTACACACGTTTTTTTCTTGTCCAGCCCTGACAAATTTTTGGCTAATTTATTTGAACACCATGTCCAAGGTATTTTTAAAAAGTATTGACACTTCACTACACATTGGTATTTTTGTCTTCCTAATACTCTACTGAAGAATTGGAAGCAATAGCTTTTACCTCCGTACTTTCTAAATGCCCCCTCCTTCTTGACTGGAAATCCACATCAGCCACTTCCAGCACCCAATGGATTAACAGAGTTATGTCTTTTTTAAAAGTAGAGAAAATTAGATATTTAAAACAGGGAAACTTGAACAAATTCTACAATAAATGGCAACCCTTTATGGATTTTTTTTTGAGTCAATGTAATTCCCTTCCCCTTTTATATTTTTATTTATTTATTTACTTACTTACTTACTTACTTTTGTTTATTTACATTTACGCATTTGGCAGACGCTTTTGTCCAACGCGACTTACAGGGGAAAACCAATCAAATCACTCAATCAATCAAATTTTATTTATATAGCGCCAGATCACAACAAAAAGTTATCTCATGACACTTTATATACAGAGTTGGTCAAAGCCAGACTCTAAGCCAGTTTACAGAAACCCAACAGAATCCTCCAGGAGCAAACACTTGTCATGAGTTGTTTATGTCAAGAGTTTATTTTATACAGACTATGCCTTAGTATACTTTTCATTGTATTGTTTGCCGGGTTTCATTGTTATTTGTTTCTAAAAAAAAAACCCAAAACAAATCTAAACGTAATGGTGTTTACAAACTTGGTTAATGTTGACATCAGTGTGCCCTGGTATTTACCTGGTATGTACCTTTAATTCTCTTGTATACACTTCAATAAAAATATGAAACAAAACAAAAAGTTTATGTGGAGCTTTACAGAAGGATTAAAAAAAAAAAGTACATTTAAGTAGGGCTGTGCAATTAATTGAAATTCAATTACGATTTCGATTATTACACGCAACGATTACAAAAATTATGTAATCGAGAAAAAACGATTATTAATTTTGAGTTGTTTTAATTCACACGCACGTAAGCTACCATGAGCTGCTCTGCCCCGCCCCCCCTCTAAGCTACAGCTGCCAGCTAGCCGGCAGGTCCACCCCAAGAGGAAAGTTGTACCTAGCGGTCTGGAAAAACGGCAGGAGAATCGCAGCAGAAGTGCTTGGTAAACAAAAAAGGCAAGTCAGATTCAATTGTATAGAATCACTTTGGGTTTGATGAAGAAGACGAAGAGCAAAAACACATCACGTGCAAAAAGTGTTTCGTAGTTGTGTCCGCACCAACCGGTAACACAACAAACCTTTTTAACCATCTAAAGTTTAACCACCGCCACCGTTATCATAATCTTATGAAAAACTAAAACACATAAAAACAACTTCGTCCGCAATGCAATCTTCAGTCTCCGAATCTCTTTACGCTGCAACTCCCATATTAACCTAACCCTAACCCGTAGAACCCAAACGTACGTATTCTAGATGGCTGATGTATACAGAAGGCCTGAACTGAAACCTCACGGCACGCCACTGAATTTACTGTTTCATACTACATTGAACATACTTGAATTTATAATTTGCACTTCACGTGAGTTTTTTTTTTTTTTTTTTTTTTTATTGCTACAGTTCTATGGCAAGTCTATAGCAGTTTAATTACAGTGCACTATTTATTTACAAAAGGAAACATACTTGAATTTACAGTACACTTATTTGCATTCAAAGATTTTTTTGTTTCATACAAAAGTGAACATACTTTGTTTTAGTGGTTAAAAGCTTTATTTATGTTTAAAGAGTATATTTTACATTGCTTTGGAAGAAAAAAAAAAAAAACAACTTTAAGGTTAACAAATAATCGTTTTTAATAATCGTGATTTCAATTATTGCTAAAATAATCGCAATTATTTTTTTTTTTCTATAATCGAGCAGCCCTACATTTAAGTTAATTCTGTGTGTCCTACTGATGAAGTTGAGGAGGACCTTCAATGGCAGCTATTATATGCTAATGCTAATGCTAGGTACTGTGTATGTATTAGAATGGGGAAAATGCACTGACTGAATTTCCATATGAGGATAATAAAGCAAACCTAAAAAAAACAAAACAAAACAAAGCGAGTAATTGAATCAAAAACTAGGTAATAAATAGAGTATCATAACAAACGGATGAAATAAATGTTACAAATGTTTGTTTTACTCAGTCGGTGTGATCTATGATAGCATTAAGGGAAGGAAAAAAAAAAGAAAGAATGGTGTTTTTTTTAAACAATTACAATTTTTAATTAAGGCAACTGAAAAACAAAGCCCAGCAATAATTAGAGGTCATTAACTCACTAGTTCGCATTATCGCAAGCATTAAATTGACATTAGTGTTAGTTGGGGGCTTAGATCCCCTGCTTCGGCAACACATGGCTTTAAAAAGGCCCATTGTTTGTCAGCTGTCGGCTGTTTACATCCATGCACGGTTAAAAAACACACATATGTGCTGTTGCATGTGCTAACAAATTATACTGCACTTGCAAATGTGAAGAAGTGTGAAGTATTTTCTAAGTGTGTGTATGTATGTGTGTATATGCGTGTGTGTGTGTGTGTGTGTGTGTGTGTGTGTGTGTGTGTGTAGATCTCTGAAGATTGCCTTGACTTATTTAGATATCCCCCCAGTCCTTCAATAGAGGGCTTCAAATTGATTTAGCTGAATTGCCTTTCAAAGCTACTTAAATTTCACCCCTATGCAAATTTACACTTCTCTCTCTGGCTCTTTCTCTCACTCATTTTCTTTCTTTCTTTTTTTTTTTTACTTCACTTGCCCTCCCTCTATCCATCTTCTTTTACTCCTATCATCCTTATCAACCTTTCTTTATGCCACTCCTTTTTACTCCCCTTTCCTCTTGCCTTCACTTCTGTTTTGCTTTCCAACTCCTTCGATCCTTAATTTTTCTTTTCATCCACCCCCCCTCTCTCTCTTGCATATTCACTTGAAATACTAGTGGGCAGCAGCTAAGAGGCCATGTGCTTGTACACTGTAAAAACAAACCTTTAGAATCTACTCAGTAAAAATGAGGTAACAATTTAACAGCTATAACACTAAAAGAACTTAGGTAAACTCCACCAAATTACACAACAAATTACTCATAAAAAGTGAGTTATATATAAACTCTAAATTATTAATAGAAATATCTCCATCTATTTAATTATTATTAATAAATCATCAGTGTTATTAATGGATTATTACTTATTAAGAGAAGGCTAATTTTACAAAATTAGAAGTACTCAAAAGTGGCCATAATAGGCTCAGAGCCCTGAGAGTTAAAAGACTGACGAACACAGGAAGTATTGTTGTCGTTTGCTCACAGAAACAGCGAGAGACATGGAGTCGTCTTGTTGAACGGATCGTATTAAATAGGAGTTGAATGTGTGACTTTAAATCTTGCTCCAAAAAATGTCGGATGAACATCATAAATCATACATCATGAACCAAAATGGAAAAGAAGAAGAAGAAATGTAATGTTATAAGTTGTCTGCTTAATCTTAGCATTACAAGTTCTTTTGTTTGGAGAATCTTTTATTTTTGCAGATCTAAGTTGTCAAATTCTGATTTAATTTTTAACTGTATTTTGTATCCTTATTTGTACTGAACAGTCAATGAAAGGTTTGATCCGTGTGTGTGTGTGTGTGTGGTTTTATAAACTCACACCTGTCTGTGCTGAACTTGTAGAAAAGGTCAATTGCAACGAGAAAGATCTAATTTTATAGCTTTAGAAAGTAGTCGTGGTAAAGGGAGTAGAGCAGAAAAAGCAGATTATGAACTAAGGGGATTTTTGTGGTCAAGAAATGCTAGCCTTATAGTGCAGGTGTTAAGCAAGAGCTGTGCACATGCAAAAGCATGTGCTTTTCTGAGAATTAGTTTATGGAGGGACTGACATGTTCTGCCTAGTAACTATCATTAACCAATAATAAGTGTACGACGAATGACGTGATTGGATAATGGGAGTGTCCAAGAGTCACTAAAGACTATAAAAAGTAATAAAGGAAACTTTTTATTTTTCTCTCTGTGACGAAATGTGTGTTTGATGCTAGATTTTTTTTGTAACTCTTTCTATTTTCTCTATTTTTGCCTGAAGCAATAAATCAAGCTATTGTTTTAACTTTTTAAAACCTCAAACCTTCTTTTTTTGGTGAGTTCTTCCTTTCTCCTGGTTTGGTCCGTCCATCCGAAACATAACTGGTGAGTGAAATTTAAATTTCGCAACACCCCCCCCTCTGGTAAGCAGCCTAAATGGAGTAGTCCAGAGCCATCGTTGGTCTAAAAATCTCTAGAACACGCAGTTTTTTTCCCAGATAACCGGAGATTTTTGGTACCGAGGTGGTTTAAAGTTAAAAGAAACTGGGGCAGTAGTTCATTAACTGAAATTAATTGTGGTTTTTGAGATTTACTGCTTGCTGCGTGTTTACAGTCTCAAAGAAGAAGGATTTCTTTGGCACACACTGGGTAAACAGGCATACTGACAGTGTGTCAGCATCTGAATACAAGTTGCATCTAGTAACCGTTTTTATGGTTTCCTCGGAGTTGTTACACGTACGTGTTTACGTAAAGTGCAGATAAGTCCATGGCTCAGTTGGTGCCACTGTATCCTAGAAGGCCTTGGCGCACACAGATTATTTCTCACAGCTTGTATGAACTTTATACAGATTAAAAGTGTGTCCAAAGTTCACGTATAGTATAATATGGCTAAATAATGACATAATAAAAGTAAAAGTAAATAAAAGTATAGATCCACAGTATTCATCATTGAACCTCTAACCCTAGAAAATATATGAAGAATCAGAAATGATCACTTCACTCTTGAACTATATTTCCACCACCCCTGTTTAAAACGCCATTACAGAGGGTCAGGAAACAAAGGAACAAGTTAGCTCATGGTGCAAGAATATGCAACTCAACAGAATAGTCATTCAACAAAAAAACTAACAAAATACCTTAACTCTGCTATGTAAAAAGAACAACACTTCTTATCAACTCAGAACACTGTAAAACACATAAAACTGTCCCAACTAGTTTGTCCTACAGTTAAAAAAAAAAAAAAACTGCAAAAAAACTGTATTATTCCGGCAGCAGGGGTGCAGAAAAAATACTGTAAAATAACAGAAAATAACTATCTCATAAAAATACAGTAATTTTCCATAATTAAAATACAGTTTTTTGCCCTAACTTTACATGAGATTTTGCATATTTTTTTTTACTTTTTAATATTTAATAAAGAATATTCTCATGTTTTAAAACAATCAAAGTACCTATAAATATATATATATATATAAATAATTTTCAATGAGACTAATTTGTACAATCCACCGATAAAAACTGTATTTGGACAGTTTATCAGTGCTTATACATGTTATACATTCACAAAAATACATTTATTCAACATTTTTGTTGTGAAACCTCTTGTTAAACTGACAGAACAAATATGTCTTTAACGGTTACTTTTCCATAAATTTATCTTGTTTTATTTTTTTTTTACAGTATTAAACTTTAAATTAACAGTTTAATCTCATAAATAGAAAAGAAATATTTGTGAAATCATGATAGATTTGCAAATGTATTTTAACTGTATTTTTCTGTGAAAAAATTGAAATTTTATGGTTATTCACAGTTACAGTTTTTTCATGTTATTTTCCATTTGACATGTAAAATCACAGTCTATTTTTTTTTTAAATTTCATTGACATTTTCCTGTATCTTAAAAATACAGGAAAAATATCTGTAAAATAAACAGTAAAAATTCTGTTAAAGTAAAGATTTTTTTTTTACAGTGTAATGCATGCTGGGAAACTTCCCCCAGCTGCTCCTCCAACATGGCGCAATATTATGAGGTAAATTTTATTATATTATTTTAAGTATCAGTTGTTACTGTTAACAAATAGGTAGTGTATGTAGAACTGAACCAGTCATAATAGATTTTATTGGCAATTATAACTGTTGATTAAAATGTAACTGATGTCCATAGTTTGTATTTACCAACCCCTGAAATCCTTTTTTACAGTGTATGGTCTCGCAGCCTGTTAGCGGGCCTGTTAGCTGTGTGTGTTCATTTGTGTATGTACTGGTGTGATAGCAAAGCACTGAATCATTTCGTTAGCTCCCCTTGTCTGCTCAGCAGTCTGGTGTGTGTGTGTGTGTGTGTGTGTAGGTGTGTGTGTGTGTGTGTGCATGTGTGCGTCAGCCAGACTAAGAGACCTTAACGGCATCAACACAAGTCCATAAAATGGTGGCAACATTTTAGCTTACACTGTAAAAAAAAATCTGTAATATAACAGAATTTTCACTGTTTATTTTACAGATTTTTCATGTATTTTCAAGATACAGGAAAATATCCATGAAATGACAAAAATAGAATGTGATTTTACACGTCAAATGTAAAATAACATGAAAAAACTGTAACTGTGATAACCATAAAATGTCTTTTTTTTTTCTATTTATTAGATTAAACTCTTAATTTATAGTTTAATACTGTTAAAAAAAAAAAAAATAAATAAAACAAGATAAATTTGCTGACAATTAACCGTAAAAGAAGTATTTGTTCTGTAAGTTTAACAAGACTTGTTTGTTAATTGACAAATATCTTGTGTAATTACGGGAGGTTTCACAACAAAAATGTTGAATAAATGTATTTTTGTGAATGTATAACATGTATAAGCACTGATAAACTGTCCAAATACAGTTTTTATCAGTGGATTGTACAACTGAGTCTCATTGAAAATTATTTATATATATATTTATAGGCAATTTGATTGTTTTAAAACATGAAATTATTCTTTATTAAACATTAAAAAGTTAAAAAAAAAAAAAAAAAAGCCAAAATCTCATGTAAAGTTAGGGCAAAAAACTGTATTTTAATTATGGAAAATTACTGTATTTTTACGAGATGGTTATTTTCTGTTATTTAACAGTATTTTTTTGGCGCCCCTGCTGCCAGAATATTACAGGTTTTTTTTTTTGTTTTTTTTGTTTGTTTTTTTTCAGTGTATGTATCTAGAAATGACTTGTGGCATAAAGTGTGTGTCAGCTCACACTCACCTTCACACATGGAAGTGAAACACATCCAGATGTTCACACCGGACACTGTTACACATGCACAGAGCCGTCATATTAACACGGTTCCTAATGTCGATAAAGCATGTACAGATGCTGAGTGTGTGTGCACAAAGCGTCTACATATAAATCTGGACACACACACGCTGGTTGAGTCTCTGCTGCTGCATCTTTTACTGAGGAATCGTTAAATTTTTTTGATGGATTCAGCAGTAGGGGGTCGGACTGAGATAGTGTCTATTGATTTTATATTTGGCAGACTGCGCTCTGGCCACTTAGTCCTGCAATAGACCTGACTCTACCTCTGGACCACTACCTCCCTCTCTCTCTCTCTCTCCCTCTCCCCCCCTCTCTCTTCCTCCTTCACTCCCTCACTCTCTCTCTCACTCCCTCACTCCCTCCCTCCCTCTCACTCCCTCACCCACTCACTCACTCACTCACCCCCCCCTCTTTTGTTGTGTTTTTATGTTTTTTTTAATCTCTTTTTTGTGTTTAATTGGTCTGTAGGTTTGTTGTACACTGTAAAAAAAATCTGTAATTTAACAGAATTTTCACTGTTTATTTTACAGATTTTTCCTGTATTTTTAAGAAACAGGAAAATATCAATGAAATGACAAAAATAGACTGTGATTATACACGTCAAATGGGAAATAACACGAAAAAACTGAAACTGTGAATAGCCATAAAATTTCATTTTTTTTAAAAGAAATTTTTTCTTTTTTCACAGAAAAATACAGTTAAAATACATTTGCAAATGTCTCATAATTTCACAATTATTTCTTTTCTATTTATGAGATTAAACTGTTCATTTAAAGTTTAATACTGTAAAAAAAAAAAATAATAAAACCAGATAAAATTACTGACAATTAACCGTAAAAGAAGTATTTGTTCTGTAAGTTTATCAAGACTTGTTTGTTAATTGACAAATATCTTGTGTAATTACAGGAAGTTTCACAACAAAAATGTTGAATAAATGTATTTTTGTGAATGTATAACATGTATAAGCACTGATAAACTGTCCAAATACAGTTTTTATCAGTGGATTGTACAACTTTGTCTCATTGAAAATTTATATATATATATATATATATATATATATATATATATATATATATATATATGTATATATGTATATATAGGCAATTTGATTGCTTTAATACATGTAAATATTCTTTATCAAATATTAAAAAGTCAAATAAAAAAAAGCAAAATCTCATGTAAAATTAGGGCAAAAAACAGAATTTTAATTAGGGAGAATTACCATATTTTTATGAGATGGTTATTTTCTGTTATTTTACAGTATTTTTTCGGCACCCCTGCTGCCGGAATAATACCTTTTTTTTTTTTTTTTACTGTTTTTTTTTTTTTTTAGCGTATAATTTGTTTTTGGGGTTGTTTTGTTGTGTCTGTGTGGTTCCTTATGTCCAAGTACATGTTTATGTAAATGTATAATTAAGAAAAAAAACATAGGCTCAGACCCCTAAGGGTTAAAGGTTAAAGAGCCTCCTCACCCTGCGCAATTCTCCACAAGAAACTGTGTCATATTTGCATCCTTATAATAAAATAAACACATACACCTTTATGAGTGTTTCCACTGTTTGTACTGTATATATTGTTTCTTTTCTTTTTTCTCGTATCCACTGTCCTCCTTTATTCATCCCTCAGTCTCCCATCTGTCCATTTCCTCTTATTTGCCGTCACCATCTAATTTTCCTAAATACATTCCATTTTTTCCTCCTTCTCTTTCTATTGTTTATCATTCTCTCTGTCCGTTTCCATCCCCTCCCTTCATCACCCTTTCCTGCTTTCACTCTGCTGCTCTATAATCCTTTCTTTTCTGCTTCTTCACCTGTTTTACTCCCCATCCATCCAGTCCACCCCCCCACCCCCCACCTGCCATTTTCTGCTGCCTCATCTTTTCATTACTTTTTTCCTCTATCGGCCTTCTCCTTTTTTTTTTCTTTCCTCAGTCCTTTCCATTCTTTCTGTCCGTCCAGGCTCTCTTTTGTCCATCTCCAGCTGCTCATTTTTTGCTCCTTCACATTTTAACATTATGTTTCTTGGTTTGTTTGTTTTTTTGCCTTGTTTTCTTTTTTCCCATCTCTGTGCTTCGCTTCTTTTGCCAATCACATTTTTCTGTGCCTCATAATTCTTTTTTTTTTTTTTTTACCCTGCCACCTGTAGAGGGGGCAAAGGGTATTGTTTTTGGTTCAGTTTGTTTGTTTGTAACCACTGTAACAGCAAAACTATTGGTCGAATTCATATTAAATTGGGTTTATAGATTGCCTTAGATGCACATACATTTCGGGAACAGTAGGTCAAAGTTCAAATTTTTAATGAATTTTTAACCCATTTTTTAACTCCAAATAAACAAAGGTTGGGGAAAAAAAATTAACAGTAACAGCGCTGTAACGTTTCGAATAATAATTAATTAGATTACTCGTTACTGGAGAATAATAACGGCGTTAGTAACATCATTATTTTTAAACGCCGTTATTCCCAACACTGTGTGCAAGTTATATTCGTGCAACTTGAGGGTCAATGGAAAAGCATCTAGTGAGTCATTTCGTGCTGCATTCCTGTTGGTTTTTAAGTAAATATAGGTACAATCTGCAGAAGTGACCATGGCTGCTGTCTTTGGGCAATCTTTTGTAAACACGCAGCAAGCAGTAAATCTCAAAAAACACAGTTTATTTCAGTTAATGAACTACTTTCTTTGTCTTTAAACCACTTTGGTACCAAAAAATCTCTGGTTATCTTGGACAAAAGGCTACGTGTTCTAGAGATTTTTGGACCAACAGTGGCTCTGGACTACTCCATTTAGGCTGCTTACCAGAGGGGGGGTCATGTAATTTAAATGAACTCACCAGTTATGTTTCAGATGGACAGACCAAACCAGGAGAAAGGAAGAACTCACCAAAAAAGAAGGTTTGAGTTTTTAAAAAGTTAAAACAATAGCTTGATTTATTACTTCAGGCAAAAATAGAAAAAGTTACAAAAAGAATCTAGCATCAAACACACATTTCATCACAGAGAGAAAAAGAAAAAGCCCACAAAAAAAAAAGAGTTTCCTTTATTACTTTTTATAGTCTTTAGTGACTCTTGGAGACTCCCATTATTCAATGACATCATTCGTCGTATGCTTATTATTGGTTAATGATAGTTACTAGGCAGAACATGTCACGTCACTTGAGCTAATTGTAAGAAAAGCACATGCTTTTGCATGTGCACAGCTCTTGCTTAACACCTGCACTATTAGGCTAGCATTTCTTGACCACAAAAATCCCCTTAGTTCATAATCTGCTTTTTTTGCTCGACTCTCTTCACCACAACTACTTTCTAAAGCTATAAAATTAGATCTTTCTCATTGCAATTGACCTTTTCTCCAAATTCAGTACAGGCAGGTGTGAGTTCATCAAAATCACACACATACACACACACACACACACACACGCGAATCAAACCTTTCACTGACTGTTCAGTACAAATAAGGATACAAAATACAGTTAAAAGTTAAATCAGAATATGACAACTTAGATCTGCAAAAATAAAAGATTCTTCAAGCAAAAGAACTTGAAATGCAAAGAGTAAGCAGAAAACTTATAACATTACATTTCCTCTTCTCCATTTTGGTTCATGATGTACGATGCATGATGCTGCATGATCTGACATTTTAATGCAAGATTTAAAGTCCCACATTCAACTTCTGTTTAACTTCAGATACGTCTTACGCTTTCTATTGTGCGACATAGGACCACAGTAAAAATTATAGCTACATTTTGTCGTCTTTGGTCAGAAATGGCTCAGATCCTGCCTCTAAATGTGTCCTAAGTAGTATTAAAGCTGTCCATTCCAAATGCATTAGGCACACATTTGACCACCCATGGAAAAGTCTGCCTGTGTGAATAACGGTGGTGTTGATACCTCCACCAGGGCTTTTTCAGATGACAAATCTTCCTCACATAACTCAACTTTTTCTTTTCTGACTTTCTTTTTTCTAATTATTGGTTTTTATTTTTTATTTTTTTTTGACAGTGTATCTTTTAAGCTTCAAAAATAATTCATGTGAAACTACCTGAAATTGGAAAAATCACTCTTCAAAGACACATTCCCTGTGATAACAGAGGTTGCAATTAGAAATTAAAGGGGTTTCAAATAGCAATTTTTATTGGGATGTTTTTTTTTATTTTTTTTTATTATTATTGATGTCAGAAAGTGTTCGGTATGTGAGGCCTTGAGGCTCAGTAAAGGTAGCTCCTGAATACTCAACCACTTTTTTTATTTTCACTTCAATTCAGTTATAGAAAGTTCTATAGAGCCAAATCATAAAAGTCAAAGTAGAAGACATTAGATAGGAAACCAAGGCCTTAAACCGAACAAATCCCCTTTGAGCGCTTTTTATTCAATTACCTCCATTTTTCTCCACATTTTTCAGTGTGTGTGGGAATAAATGTTTATATGAAGAGAAAACAGACGGTATTCTGAACAGTTGTACAGCAGTGCTTCATGGGTATTTGCATGCATTCAATGGGCAGGATTGGCTGTGTGTGTGTGTGTGTGTGTGTGTGTGTGTGTGTGTGTGTGTAGAGCTAATATTTGTTTAGTCTGTCTTTACTGTAGTCAGCGTACCATGACACCTGTTTGAACTAATTAACTGAGTTGACAGAGGTGATTAGATCTATATTCTTATACCAATACAACAAATCCTGAAGAGTAATGGACTGTCACTCTTCAGCCTCCGGCCGTTTCAATATACTTATAATTATTTATTTTTCTCTTTTGCCTTTGACTCAGTGTCTGCTACAGGTTTTCAGCTATTTTTCCAACTTTGAGATTGTTTAACTTAATGAACCGATGAAGAAAACTTTACCAAACCATACAATGTGCTATTATTTTCAGGACGACACTGCATGAAGAGAGAGGAAAGTTTGATCCAAAGTTTCTTATTGTGTTCTCTTAACCCTTTATCGAGCAAGTGACTATTTTTGGTCATTTCCATAAATATTAAATATCAACCATACAATGTACTATTATTTTCAGGATGACATTGCGTTGAGAGAGACGAAACCCTTTTGTGGGGCAAGTGACTATTTTTGGTCATTTCAATAATCATTAAATATCATCCATAGAATTTACTATTATTTTCAGGATGGCATTGCATTGAGAGAGACGAAACTTTGATCCAAAGTTTCTTATTATGTTCTCTTAACCCTTTATCGGTCAAGTGACTATTTTTGGTCATTTCCATGAACATTAAATATCAGCCATACAATGTACTATTATTTTCAGCATGGCATTGCATTGAGAGAGACGAAATTTTGATCCAAAGTTTCTTATTATGTTCTCTTAACCCTTTATCGGTCAAGTGACTATTTTTGGTCATTTCCAGAAACACTAAATATCAACCATACAATGTACTATTATTTTCAGGATGGCATTGCATTGAGAGAGACGAAATTTTGATCCAAAGTTTCTTATTATGTTCTCTTAACCCTTTATCAGTCAAGTGACTATTTTTGGTCATTTCCATAAACACTAAATATCAACCATACAATGTACTATTATTTTCAGGATGACATTGCGTTGAGAGATTAAAGTTTGATCCCAAGTTTCTTATTGTGTTCTCTTAACCCTTTATCAGTCAAGTGACTATTTTTGGTCATTTCAACAATCATTAAATATCATCCATACAATTTACTATTATTTTCAGGATGGCATTGCATTGAGAGAGACGAAATTTTGATCCAAAGTTTCTGATTATGTTCTCTTAACCCTTTATCGGTCAAGTGACTATTTTTGGTCATTTCCAGAAACACTAAATATCAACCATACAATGTACTATTATTTTCAGGACAACATTGCATTGAGAGACGAAAGGTTGATCCCAAGTTTCTTATTGTGTTCTCTTAACCCTTTATCAGTCAAGTGACTATTTTTGGTCATTTCCATGAATATTAAATATCAACAATACAATGTACTATTATTTTCAGGATGACATTGCATTGAGAGAGATGAAACCCTTTTGTAGGGCAAGTGACTATTTTTGGTCATTTCAATAATCATTAAATATCATCCATACAATTTACTATTATTTTCAGGATGGCATTGCATTGAGAGAGACGAAATTTTGATCCAAAGTTTCTTATTATGTTCTCTTAACCCTTTATCGGTCAAGTGACTATTTTTGGTCATTTCCAGAAACACTAAATATCAACCATACAATGTGCTATTATTTTCAGGACAACATTGCATTGAGAGAGTGGAAAATTTGATCCCAAGTTTCTTATTATGTTCTCTTAACCCTTTATCGGGCAAGTGACTATTTTTGGTCATTTCCATAAACACTAAATATCAACCATACAATGCACTATTATTTTCAGGACAACATTGCATTGAGAGACGAAAGTTTGATCCCAAGTTTCTAAGGCTGAGTTCAGCCGAGTCAGTGAATCGACTCGCTGAATCATTCACAAATTCACTTGTTGAATCATGAATCGATGATTTGCTGAATTGTTCACGAACCGATGACTCATTCATGAATCAATGACTCACTGAATCGTTCACGAATCGATGAATTCAATGTCCATGAATCGATGACTCAGTTTCTCACATTCACACACATTCATACACTGGCAGCTACTGGGAGCAATTTAGGGTTCAGTGTCTTGCCCAAGGACACTTTGACATGTGGAAAGTCGAAGCCAGGATTCGAACCACCGACACTTTGGTCAAAGGACGACCCGCTCTACCAACTGAACCGCAGCCACCCCGAGACTAGACACCCTTTACTGTAACAAGACAGAAGCCATATTAGATCATGAACAAACAAGATGACGGTAGCGATCTGCAGTCTATTAGTTTTGTAATGTTTAAAATGTTAAAGTTAAACTGGAGGAAAACACTAATAATATAAAATTAAACACACACAGCACAACATTGTTTGAAGCAACATACACACACAAAAAGGTACAATTACACATAAATGTTGACATTTAAAAACTACCCTTTCACAAGAAAAATAATAAACCTGAAGAAATATGAACAACCTGAAACATCTTAAGAGAAGTAAATCAGGGTTCCTGCAGAGTCTTAAAAAGTCTTAAAAGTATTGAATTTACAAATCTGCTTTTAATACTTTAAAAAGTCTTTAAAAGTATTGAATTGTATATGGTAGGTCTTAAGTTATGTTGCCATAAACGTATTCTCTGTGCTGTGTTTAAATGTGTTGTTAAAAGTCCAAGCTGCAAAGAATGTATTGTTAGTCTACATAGTTCCACTTGTTCCAACCTGTCAATTTGTATTGAAATTAGGAACCAATTACTGCTAACTTTGCAATCTTTGGTGAGAAATGACTTGGAACGGAGGGAATCAAGGCTTTGGGGTAAATAAGTAAATTTTCCTAAATTCTAGAAGTCAAAAATTTTTGCCACGATGGTGATGAAATGGGCATTAAATTCTGTTCAAAATAGTCTTAAAAAGGTCTTAAAAAGTCTTGAATTTAACTTGTAGAAACCTGTAGAAACCCTGGTAAATGCATTTTAATCAATATTATTCCTGTTACTAAATGTTTTGTGTATTTGTAGATCCACTGTGATCTGTAAGTTGTAATGCACGTGTATAAATGATAAAGTGAGGCACAATATTGTTAAAATTGCACTTATTTTTCTTAAGAAGTTTCAGGTTCATGTTATTTACAGTTTTATGATGTAAACATTTTCATCATGTAACATTACTTTTTTCCACTGTTTTTTTTTTTTTTTTACTGGTCCGGTCCACTTCAGATCATACTGGGCTGAATGTGGAACCTGAACTAAAATGAGTTTGACACCCCTAGTCTAAACAGTCTATTGAAAGTCTCTACTGTTCAGTTTGTTCACATTTATGGTTTCATTACGAAGTACCTTACCACATAAAAAGCACTGAGGTCTCAGTCCTGCATCAGTAATGACTTTGGTGCATCAAAAGGAGCATGTTTTTCTATCTTCGTTAGAAAAATGAATTCACACATCGTAGCATTGTTGTGTACTTTAATCAACCATTTGGCAACCTGATGAAATATGTCAATGACCTATTTTGGGTTGAAAAGGCAGCTGTAAGATTTTAACCCTTTAAAGCCTGAACCATTAAATCATTGACCAAAAAAAATCCAGTTCTTTGAAACCAAAGCCTTTATTGGTCCTTCTGAACAACCCAAACATTTTTTTTTTTTTTTTGTTCAAATATCAGTTTCCATGTATGAGTTTCAGTTTTGTATCAGATTTGATACATTGGGTCTCAATGCTCAAATATTATTATTTTTGAACAAACAAAAACATAATACAGGGTGACACAAAAAAACGGGAACTTTTTAACAATCCAATAAAACCAAGAGTAATGGAAGAAAAATATTTTATTCATAGTAATTGAAACCTTAAAGCATGCCATTTAAGAAACAATGATGGAATTTTCATTTTTTTAAAATTACTTCCTGTAGATGGCGTTCTCCTGTACAAATGCATTCTTGAAATCTGCTGTTGAGATTCCTCATTGACCGCTGCAACATCTCAGCTGGGATACTGTGAATTTCATCCTGAATTCTCTGTTTTAACTCATCCAGAGTTCTTGGTCGAGTCGTGTACACTTTACTCTTGAGATAGCCCCACAAGAAAAAAATCACAAACGGACAAATCTGGTGATCTAGGGGGCCAGGGAACGTTACCGAATCTTGAAATCACACGGTTACCGAACAATTCTCGCACAGCCGCCAATGGTTACTAAAATGGGGGTGTGTTTACTTGCTCAAGGTCACTGTCTCGCAGTGCTGCCACTTGCTCATGTCTGCCAATACGCACTTCAAAAATTCCCGTTTTTTTGGGTAACCATGTAATTTTTAAAAAATGAAAATTCCATCATTGTGTCTTAAATGGCATGTTTTAAGGTTTCAATTACTATGAATAAAGTATTTTTCTTCCATCACTCTTGGCTTTATTGGATTGTTAAAAATTCCCGTTTTTTTGTGTCACCCTGTATAACACAAACATGTCTAACAAATTGGTAATTCCTTTTCAAAATGGTCAAAGTTCTTCCTCCTTCCTCATTAACAACAGTCTTGTAGTGTCACTGGAAAGGCCTCTGGTGAATAGATTCCTCCCCCCTGGTGGATTATCTGTGTATTGCATGTATCTAATTGTATACATCAGGTTTTTCAAGAAAAAAAAAAAATCTACATAAACTTGTAAACACTCTGCTTGGGTCTGAATTCTTCATTAACTCAACTCCACAGGTCCATCTTCAACCCTATTTCTGAGTAATGACACTAGAAAGGTCATTTTGAGCGCTGGCCCTTTAAATGCAAATAAGCCACTTCAAGCCCCGCCCCCTCCAGGTTGTTGGCTGTGCTGCTCTGTCCCGTTCAACCAACAACTGAACATTTTAGGTAATCGGCTCAAAGTTTGAATATATTTTTAGTTTTTACTACAACTGCTGCTGATGACAAACAATGTCGTACTCGGAGAAATGTTCATCAGAAATCTGGGCCTTATATGTGCAAATGTCGTGATGTAACTAGTTATAGACAAAACAAATTAAGCAGGAATTAAAACGGGTTGTAGAAATCCACTCGATTTTTGCCAAAATGAATATAACGATAGCTTTGCAGCACCTGGAGGGTTCAAATTCAAACTTTATGAACTATTAGGGTCCAAATACACAAATAAATGAACCAAAGACTAATAAAAGTGGGTTTAGGTAAATATGACACCTGTAACCCTTTCATGCATAGTGGTGAGTACAGTGGACAGCTACTCACAGCTGTTCTCTTGAATATTCATGGTTTCTGTTGTTTTTGTTGCATATCCACCAACACAGTGGATACATGTATCATCTCATACAGTGCAATTCATACCGTTAAATCTATTCTTTTTAATTGCAAATCCAGTCTTTTTGATTGATGAATAAAGAAACAAACTCTTTCTCCATAACGTTGCTGTTCTTGATAAACCCAATCTGCAGTGACATGTTTTGGTGTAAATCAGTTGCTAATTTTTATTAGATTGTATTTGACAGGGTTTTTTTTTTTTTTTTTTTTTAATAAAAGTTGGGTTTTGTTTTCATATTATCTCCATGAAGTGAACAATAATTAGAATCAGAGTATGTTCAAATGTGAGAAAACATCTGATTAGCAGAATTAAAAATGTTTTTATTGCATAGTTTTCCATATCACTTGATATTTGGATTTTAATACATACTTCTTTGCTTCAAAAATTAAATGCATACTGTAAAAAAAAAAATCTGTAATTTAACAGAATTTTCACTGTTTATTTTACAGATTTTTCCTGTATTTCTAAGATACAGGAAAAAATCTATGAAATTACAAAAATAGACTGTGATTGTACATGTCAAATGGAAAACAAGATGAAAAAACTGTAACTGTGAATAACCATAAAATTTCCATTTTTTAAAAGAAAATTTTTCTTTCTTCACAGAAAAATACAGTTGAAACACATTTGCAAATGTATCGTAATTTCACAAATATTTCTTTTCTATTTATGAGATTAAACTGTTAATTTAAAGTTTATTACTGTAAAAAAATTTATAATAAAACAAGATAAAATTACTGACAATTAATCGTAAAAGAAATATTTGTTCTGTAAGTTTAACAAGACTTGTTTGTTAATTGACAAATATCTTGTGTAATTACAGGAGGTTTCACAACAAAAATGTTGAATAAATGTATTTTTGTGAATGTATAACATGTATAAGCACTGATAAACTGTCCAAATACAGTTTTTATCAGTGGATTGTACAACTGAGTCTCATTGAAAATTATTTATATATTTATTTATAGGTAATTTGATTATTTTAATACATGAAAATATCCTTTATTAAACATTAAAAAGTAAAAAAAAAAAAAAAAGAAAGCAAAATCTCATGTAAAGTTAAGGCAAAAAACTGTATTTTAATTATAGAAAATGACCGTATTTTTATGAGATGGTTATTTTCCGTTATTTAACAGTATTTTTTTTGCACCCCTGCTGCCGGAATATTACCATTTTTTTTATGTGTTTTTTTTTTTTCTTTTTTTTTTTTTGTTACAGTGCATGCTGAGTGGACAGTTTTGTAACTCCTTTAAAAAAAAAAAAAAAAAAAAAACTCAATCACTTTGTTTTTTCATGCCTAAAGAGGAATAAAAACACTCAGGAAAAATATCTTGACTAAGGTTCTCATAATTGATGCATGAAAGGGTTAAGATCACTATAATGGTTTGGGTTACTTTATAATAGACATAAGTTACCAACGACTACGAAATAATACACTGACTGGAAAAAAAAAAAAAACTAAACAAAAAACCCCACACATCCGAGTTTGTCAGTGATGTTTTCAAATGTACATAGTATGGTCGGGTGATGGGCCAGGCTGTGGAGAGCGATGAGAAGAACAGATAATGTTCACATGGCACGACAGCTCTTCACATCATCCCAGCAGGCCAAAGCTCAGGCTCAATCCAATAATCCGTAAATCAAACGGCAAGTCACTGTCTGCCATCTGGCCCTGCCTTCACTTCAGCCATTCAAGCAGCTTAAAGCACAAGAATGCAGCTAGAATACCTGCTTTTCATTGATCTGATTTGGGAATTTTTTATGCTATTTCTGGCTCCATTTCAACTACATGTCATTAAACAGACTCTCTTGGGTCCTGTCCTTTGGTTACTCCACAGAGTGAAATTCGGCTTTTAGTCATCCTTTCAATGATTAAAGGAGTTTTCAGGGTTTTATTTTCATAGTGAATTCATTATGACCTGTACTAAAATAGTAGTAGTAGTAATAATATATTCGTCCATTTGACAGAACATGATATATACATACATGCAGTTTGGATTTCTATATTAAACATGGGCGAAAAGGAGGAGGCTGAAGCACCAGGGACGTAACGATATGAAAATTTCATATCATGGTTATTGTGACCAAAATTATCACGGTTATCATTATTATCGTGGTATTGTTGAAATTGTGCTCAAAATGTTCAAAAAGTACTAATACACACACTGAAATAATTTCACCAAGTTGTATTTTGGAAAAAACAAAACAAAACAAATAAAATAATAGGAACAATGTACCTTCTGTTGCAGAAACATTCAAATATTAACCCTTAGTGGTTTGAGCCTATTTTGGCCATTTGTCAGTACTTTTAATTTTGCCTTTATATACTATATATACAAATGTTTACAATACCCATGTTTGGGACCTTTTTTTCAGCACAACTTCATTTATATCATCTATTTTTTTTTTTTCACTTTAACCTACTATATTAAAATAAAAGGCCAGAAAACACACAAAAAAAATATAAAATCCGATTTGAAAAATGTATATAATTTATTGCATAAATAACACAAAGATGCTTAACGAACCTTTGAAAGACTTTAAAAGTGAATATTGGTTCCAAGTATTAGGTATAGAAAATTAAAATTGTAATAAATTAAAACTATACTCAATATTTGACATAAAAGCAGATCTTTACAAAGGTGTTTTCTCCAGAAAAGGGCAGTAATCAAACATAGTTATCATGAGAATTAGAATTTAAACGATAATACAAACCATATGCAATTTTACCTCTGTTTATCGTTACATCCCTAATGCCTAAACTATTTACAAAAAGGAAAGTTACACAAACAAGACAAGATAAGATAAGATAAGATAAGATAAGATAAGATAAGACTTTACTGATCTCACCATGGGGAAGTTTAAAAGTTTACAGCAGAAATATGTAACACACCAGTGCAAAAGAAAAGCAGGTAGAAATAAACGCACTTAAAAGTATAAAAGTTTAAGTATAAAGTTTAAAAATATTTACATATTTACATCGTGAGTGCACATATACATGATGTTATGTGACAATAACAAGATAGTGCAGTTTTAATCAATAATATAAATAAAACAAATAATATAATTTAAGGAAAATCTTAGACTTATACTGATAAATGATTTACTTTATCCTAATATTTTATATTTATTGAATACCTTAGTTTTAAATGTCCTTTTAAATGTAGGGACTGATGTGCATGTTTGTAATTCTTTATTGAGGTTATTCCATAATTTTACTCCAGTTACAGATGTGCCATTTGCCTTCTGT
The DNA here is from genome assembly GCF_902148855.1 of Sphaeramia orbicularis. Taxonomy (NCBI): domain Eukaryota; kingdom Metazoa; phylum Chordata; class Actinopteri; order Kurtiformes; family Apogonidae; genus Sphaeramia; species Sphaeramia orbicularis. The sequence continues at coordinate 12,811,075 of NC_043965.1, forward strand.
GTTGGACCTTGCCTTTGATTTATTGAACATACATGTCCTCCTAAGATTGGACTGGGACTCTGAAGGGTATAACTAACCTGTCTCATGATGGTCTAAACCAGTATTTTTCAACCTTGGGGTCGGGACCCTATGTGGCGTTGCCTAGAATTCAAATGGGGTTGTCTGAAATTTCTAGTAATTGATAAAAAACAAACAAACAACTTACTAATAAAAAAAAAAAAAAAAATAGAGCGACACGGTGGTGCAGTAGATAGCACTCGCCTCACAGCAAGAAGGTCCTGGGTTCGATTCCAACACCAGTCGATGGGGGTGGGACCTTTCTGTGTGGAGTTTGCATGTTCTCCCCGTGTCTGCGTGGGTTCTCTCCAGGTACTCTGGCTCCTCCCACCATCCAAACACATGCACTGATAGGTTAATCAGTTAATCTAAATTGCCCATTGGTGTGAATGTGAGAGTGATTGTTTGTCCCTATATGTTCAGCCCTGAGATGAACTGGAGACCCTGCCTTCGCCCCTATGTAGCTGGGATAGGCCCCCGTGACCCTAATGAGGATAAAGTGGGTTCAGAAAATGAATGAATAATAGAAAATAGATGTTGAGTTGACAGAGACAATCTCAATACATAAAAAACATGACAAATTCTGAAGCTGAAACTGAAGCACTGTGGTTCTGTTTATCTGTCAAATGTTCATTGTGGTCAGTTTCAGATGCTGCAGCTCTTTCATAATTCATAGTTTGAGTTCTTGTTTGTTCAGTATTAATTGTCAGCCTTGGAAATCCAAGCTGGACTGACTGTACATATCCTGACCAAGGAAAATCAAATTCTCCCTTTGTGCAGTAATCTACACCTGGCTTTTCTGCCTCCGTCCATAATAATATACATTATATAGACTAAATGTCGTCTAAAATTAATGTTTATTTGCAACATAGTAGAGTAAACTATTACATGATCAAAAACAAATTAATTTTAGCAAAAAAAAAAAAAAAAATCTCTGTTTTGAATGTCTGGGGTCGCCAGTAATTTGTGATGTTAAAATGGGGTCACAAGCCAAAAAAGGTTGAGAACCACTGGTGTAAACCCAGCTCACGTTCCCTATTAGTGGGTGAATAATCCAATGCTCATAATAATGCACATAAAGATGCTTCTGATGGAAATTATATTGTTGTCTGGAAAGGACAGAACACTCTGTTGTCGGCACATAACCCTGAAAATCTACTGCAGGGCTGTCAAACCCATTTTGGTTCAGGGGCCATATTTAGTCCAGTTTGATCTCAAGCGGGCCAGACCAGTAAAATAATGAGTTAAAAACCTATAAATAATGACAAATCCAAGTTTTACATTTTGATTTAGTACAAAAAAAAAACAACTAAATTATGAAAATATTTACATTTTACAAAAAAGATGTGAATAACCTGAAAAAACAGAAATTTAATCTGAAAAATTAATGCAATTTTAATAATATTACGCCTCAACTTATTATTTATACATGTACATTTACACACAGTGTGACAGAAACATTTGGTAACAGGCAGAATATTGTTAAAATTTTGGAGTTTGGAACTAAAATTTGAACAATTTCTACAATATTCCATCTCTTATTATTATTATTATTATTATTATTATTATTATTATTATTATTATTATTATTATTATTATTAACACAACTCCAGATCACAGTGGATCCATAAATGCACAAAACATTCAGTAACAGGCAGAATATTTTTCAAATTGCACATTTCAGGTTGTTCATCTTTGTTTTTATTTATGTATTTATTTGCATTTTATTGTGAAAGAATAGTTTTGTAAATGTAAATATTTTCACAGTGTAATGTTATTTTTTCACTTCAATTTTTTCCACATAATTTTCACAAAGAAATTTGTCGTCATTATTTATGGGTTATTGTGTTGTTATTTTTACTGTAGATCACATTGGTCTGTATGTGGAACCTGAACTAAAATGATTTGGACAACCTGGACTGTTCAGGTTAAGTTTTGCACTTTCGTCCCACAGGCCAGAATGGAACCTTTGGTGGGCCAGACTTGGCCCCTGGACCGCATGTTTAACACCTGTGATCTACAGTATGTGAGACCCAGAGGCAGATGGTGTGGGGTTTCCAGTAATTACAAACAATGTGTGAAATATCCGGTAGAAATCAGGGGGTCCCACCTACCTGGTGTTTCAGCGTTAAGCTCAATACGCAGTAGAGGCCCGCAAGATGGCATGGATTCAAGCTAAAGCCATTAACTGGACTACACAAGTACCAGTGTTGTATAGTAACAAAGTAATAATACTCCACTACTGTCAAGTCTGTTTTAGAATTTGTACTTTACTGAGTATTTTTTATTGTGTTAACTTCACTACATTTCCTAACTCAGTTACATACTTCTATTCTGATTCACTTTTAATGCACAGTATCATTACTCATTACCAAAAAAATAAATGAAAGGAAATGTGGTGTTTTCACCACTGAGATTACAGCTAACAAAGTCTGCAAGCTGATTTGACATTGGGTCTAATCGCATAATGCACAAGTGCAAACGATGATCCACACTCAACCTGTTGGTGATCTGTGGATGTGAGGGAGAGTTGAATGAAGCTATGGTATTAAACAGGTTGGTTTTATGTCAGTGGTTTAGAATTCCTTGTTTACGAAGTGTTATGTAGGCATAGTTTTCTGTTCTTTTTCAAAATTCTGACATTTATAATAACAGCAGTCGCCTACTCCCATTTTCAGTAGTTGGACTGCTTGTCTTTTGTTTTATCATATTTTAAAATTCTGGATAAACGTCATAATATTCCAAGTTCTGACTGCCTTTGGTTGTTATCATTTAAATCATCATGAACATCATTGTACTTTTACTTTCATTACTTGAGTACATGTCAAGATTATTATCGTTAACGAAAACTAACAAAATGACGAAAACTGGAATTGAAAAAACATTTTCATTAACTGAAATAAATAAAAACTATAATTAAAAGAAAAAAACGATAACTAACTGAAACTATATTGTGTGTTTACAAAACTAACTAAAACGGATAAAAATTATGGATAAATTCCCTTCGTTTTCATCTTTGTCAGTGTCAGATTGATATGAAATTGTTTTATTTCCCTCGAGCAATTTTAGCTGCTGGCACCACATGATATTTAAGGGTCCCACACTTGTCGTCACTTGTGGTTTCCAGTCATCTTCTGGTCCCCACTCTACCTGGAAACATGGAGACTAAAGTTGGGAGAAAGCAGCAGAGTCCTGTCTGGGATTTATTTGAATATGATGGAAAAGAAGAGAAAATATACGACCAAAACTAAAACTAAGCATTAAGAAAAAAAACAAAAACTAATAAAAAACTAGCAAACTTGCTCTAAAACGAATTAAAACTAAGTAATTAGAGAAAAAAAGTCAAAACTAAATAAAACTAAATTATGATGAAAAATCCAAAACTATTAGAACCTTGGTACATTTAACTGTAGATTACTTCATATATTTAAGTACAGTAAATACTAGATACTAAAGGGGTCATATTTTGCTAAACCCACTTTTATTAGTCTTTGGTTCATTTATTTGTGTATTTGGACCCTAATAGTTCCAAAAGTTTCAATTTGAACCCTCCAGGTGCTGCAAAGCTATCTTTATATTCATTTTGGCAAAAATGTAGTGGATTTCTACAACCTGTTTTAACTCCTTACGTCTATAACTAGTTACATCACGACATTTGCACATATAAGGTCCAGATTTCCGATGAACATTTCTCCAAGTACGACATTATTTGACATAAGCAGCGGTTGTAGTAAAAACTAAAAATATGTCCAAACTTCAAGCCGATTACCTAAAATGTTCAGTTGTTGGTTGAACAGGACAGAGCAGCACAGCCAACAATCTGGAGGGGGCGGGGCCTGAAGTAGTTCATGTGCATTTAAAGGGCCAGCGCTCAAAACCACCTTTCTGGTGTCATTACTCAGAAATAGGGTTGAAGATGGACCTGTGGAGTGGAATTCGTGAAGGATTCAGACCCAAGCAGAGCATTTACAGTTATGTCACAGGTGTCAAACATACGGCCCGGGGCCAAACCAGCCCGCCAAAGGGTCCAAATCCGGCCTGTAGGATGGATTTGTGAAATGCCAAAATTACACTCAAGATATAAACCAGTCAATCCTTTTACTTTAGGGCCCATATAAAGCCCTACTTTAGTCTCAAGTGGGTTCAGATCAGTAAAATACTGTCATAGAAACCTACAAATAAGGACAACTCCAAAATTTTTCCTCTGTTTTAGTGTAAAAAAGTGAAATTACATGGCATGGGCAAATTTACAAACTAGTCTTTCCCAAAAAATAGGAAAAACTAGAAAATGACCTAAGAGAAGTAAGTGCATTTTACTAATATTCTACCATTAACTAAAATATTTTGTGTATACTTGCAGATCCATTGTGATCTGTAAGTTGTAATGCATGTTTACAAATGATAAACCGAGGCAAATATAGTTAAAATTGCACTTATGTTTCTTAAGAAATTTCAGTGTTTTCATGGTTGTTCATGTTATGCACATTTTTAAAAGGACAGTTTACAGATGGAATTGTTTCCATAATGTAATTTTACTTTTTTTTCGCTATAAAACACATTGAAATGTTTGGAGTTGGCATTATTTTTATATTATTATGTTATTAATTCACTGGTCCGGCCCACTTCAGATCATATTGGGAGGATATGGCCCCTGAACTAAAATGAGTTTGACACCCCTGGATTATGTGGACCACAGGGAAATGTTTGAAAATGCATAATTCCATTTAAAAAAGCAAAATATCACTCCTTTAACATTAGCATTTTCATCTCTTGACTGGGACAAAGTTACAAAAAAAAAAAAAAAAAAAAAAACTTGAAGAATTTACCTTTATTTAAAGTGAATAAATAGCTATAAATGCCTACAACACCTTTACAAAAATCGTATTTTATTTTGAGATAAGATTAAGCATATATAGTTTTCAAATCTAAGATAAAAAAAAAAACAAAAAAACAAACAGAAGGTGAAGGTGAACCAGATTCAGACTTATGTTTTAAAATAAACTCAGGTTTATCTACTGTGGAACGACCAAAGGTGCCAAATGAATTGTTCAGAAATTCTTAAGCAATTTTCTTTCGATTGAAACTGATAACACTTCATCAGAAAATGGATTCTAACACTGTTCCATAACAAAAGCAGTTCAGTGAGTAGCTTAGAGGAGGAAGTTTTAAGATCTGTGACAATTCTTTTCTTCAACTACTTTGTCCAAAGTAAAATTCCGAAGTCACTTCTTCACAATGAAGGACTTGAACTCACCAACAGCTCTTTTGTAGAAGGAGGTTGAATCTTGGTCAAGGATAAAAATCTTGGAGAATTTAATTGGGTAAGTGAGGTACCGGGTATGAAACTGTACTCACACTCAGGTCCTTCACAGTTCACATGGAATAGGGATTAAAAATAGAAAAATATTCTATTTTATCTTCCCTTAGCTCTGAGTCTTCACAATGTTTTTATTGTGATTCAGCTTTTCAGGAATAAATCCAAAATCATCCAGTGCTAAACTTTCCTCTCTTTGACACCGTTTTGGATGTTCACTGGGGTATATTTCTGAGTATATCCATGGTTGTCTCTTTTGAGGTTTCCTCCATAGGTTCCAAGTAAGGGTGGGCGATATGGGCAAAAAAAAAAAAAATCTTGATATATATATATATATATATTTTTTTATCAATTATTAGAAATTTCAGGTGACCCCACTTGAATTCCAGGCGACCGCACATTGGGTCCCGACCCCAAGGTTGAAAAACACTGTCTTAGGTGATATGTACTAGGCCTGTAACGGTACACGTACCGAACCGAACCGTTTCGGTACACACCTGTTTCTGTTCGGTACAAACAGCTGGTACCGAAACGCACAGTATGATGAGAAAAAGAAAAAGGAATGAAAGACATTGTTTGATGCGGAACTTTAATACGCGCAAGTTTCACACGGACATATTGAAGGACCCCACACATTGGGCCCAAAATACGAAATAGCAGCTGATATAAGGTAAAAAAAAAAAAAAAAAAAAAAAAAAAAAAAAACAATATGTGAACCTGGAAGGAAGAGACTGAAGACCCCCTGCCATCAGTACAGTCCAGTTTGGATCAGTTCAGGTTCCGGTGAAAGACAACAACGAGGAAAGATGCGCTGATAAGACGGACGTTGTTTGGCCCCTAGGAACTACGGTAGTTCTAAAACACACTAGCTCTGTCTCTCTCACGCATGCTGTATAACAGAGGAATAGAACTCTGAGTTGGCCATTGAAAGTATATAAAAATAAAGTTTCACTTTCATTTCACGCCAGCGTTAGTTACGTTAGTTATGGACCGGACCGCAGTAAAATAATATAAACCATAGGATAAGAACTTTTGAGTGAAAAAAGTAAATTCCGTAAAATAAAAAATACACTTAAATATGCTTAAATATCCTACAATACATGCAAAAATACTTAAATATGCTTAAATATTCTGCAATACACGCAAAAATACACTTAAATATGCTTAAATATCCTACAATACACGCAAAAATACTTAAATATGCTTAAATATCCCACACTACACACAAAAATACGCTTAAAATTCTGTGATTAAAATGTTTACATCTACGAATTGTACTAGAACATAACATGAATAAATATGAACAACCTGAAAATTCTTTACTAAAAAAAGTGCAGTGTTAACAATATTACGCCTTAGTTTATCATTTATGCATGTCAATCACAACTTAAAGATCACAGTGGATCTACAAATACACAAAATATTAAAAAACAGGGAGAATATTATTAAAATTCCACATACTTCTCTTAGAGATTTCAGATATTCACTTTTTTTTTTTTTTTTAATAAAGGCTAGTCTGTAAATGTCAACATCTTTGTGTAATTTTACTTTTTTACACTAAAACAAAGAGACAAATTTACAGTTTTCATTATTTCTAGTTTATTATGATAGTATTTTACTGGTCCACTTTAGATTGAATTGACCTAAAATGATTTAACATCCTTGATTGCTAATATTTTCAGTGTAGTTTTTGCGTTTCACAAATTCATCCCACGGGCCGGATTGGAACCTTTGGCGGGCTGCATTTGGCCCCCGGGCTGCATGTTTGACACCTGTGATCTAGAACCATGGCAGTAGAACATGGTGTATGCTCTGACAGGTGACTGCTCTCACTGTGGATATAAATGGGTTGTTGAAATGTTTTTAAAATGCCATTCTTCTCACCTCTGTGTGATAGTACACGTATTAAAACATCCCCCTCACTGCCTCAGTACATTCCTGCCTCTTGTTTCTGCCTCCACAAACCGTCGCCGTCTCTCTCCTCCACGCTCTTCGTCTTAAGGCGTAACTACGGTATCTTGTTCCACTCTGTTGGCTGTCCTTATCATACCTCAGACCAATAAAGAAACACAGAGTCTGACAGCGCAATCAGACAGCGACAACAAAAGAGAGTTTTTAGCCTTCTGTTTGTCCGCCTGAAACAAATGAAGCCGGCAGGGGCACTGGCTTATACCAGGGGACAGCTTGTCGCAGATAATGCTCTCATTTGGAGGGAAATTGACCCTAGGTGATGAATCTGCAACCAGATAAGTTAGTCTGGCAAGAATGCATGTTAGACTTTATTGGAACAAGATGGAGAGAGGAAGTGGAGGATGAAAAAATGAGGGGGAAAAAAAAACTACACAAGGTTGAGTTAGAAACCCTATTAGAGTTCTGGTTTACTCACTGTGTCTACACCTTCTGTATGTACAGTATAACCAAAATACATTAGTGCTATTTGTTGATTCAATATTATTTCAACAAAATCATGCAATCTAATATTGATTTTGTTTGTTATACTCTAATACTTCTTTTAAACCCTTTCATGCATGATTATGAGAACCTTAATGGGTCAAAACGCAGTAATGTCCCGTCAGAGAGCGAAATTTAACTGATCACCATTCCGACATTTATTTCAATATAAAGTAGCTCCTTGTTTTGGATAATCCCTTATGCAAAAATGAATTTAAAAGTAAAAATGTGGGTCAAATTGTCTCTAAAATGTCCCTTCAGAGACATTTTGAATACCGTTTTTGGACCCTAATCAAGATATTTTTCCTGAGTGTTTTATTCCTCTTCAGGCATGAAAAAAACAATGCAATTGAAAAAATGTTTTTATGAACCTATTTTTCATGGAATTGAAAAAATATGCACTCAGCTGGACAACATGCATTTAATATTTGAAGCAAAGAAACATATTTACTGCTACACTGTGTGAAAAGTATGAAATACAGTTTTTTAATGCTGCTAATCTGGTGTTTTGTCACATTTTAAACGTACTCTAATATTAGTTATTATTCACTTTATGGAGATAATATGCAAAAGAAAAAAAAATGTTCAAGAAAAATGGTTATTACAGTCTATTAACAATAACAAGCAATTTATTTACACTCAAACATGTTACTGCAGATCAAATTTATCAAGAACAGCAAAGTTACAGTATGATGCATAGGTGTCCACTGTGTTGGCTGATATGGAACTAAAACAATAAATCCATGAATATATGAGAACAGCTGGAGAATAACTGTCCACTGTAGTAACCGGTATGCATGAAAGGGTTAACCCTTTATAGGGCACTTGTAGAAATGCTCTGAAATTCAGAATTCAAACTCAATGTGTTATTGGAGGACATAAAATATTTAAAATATTATATAAAATATTTAAATTTTGTCCATTATAAGTAAATGGGAGAAAAAAAAAAAAAGGTTTTAAAAATTCATTAAAAATTTGAACTTTGACCTACTGTTCCCAAAATGTAGAGTATCTATGGCAATCTAATAAACCCCATATTGATATGAATTCAACCAATAGTTTTGCTGCTAGTGTGATTTAAAAAAAACATGTCATGGCATGTGTGAACACCCAGGGAAACTGAATCATTTTAGAATTTAGACGGGATAGAGGAGTGTAGAAGTCAATAATGTAATAACAGTCGATAACGTAATAAGGGCCGATAAGGTAATAAATTTGCTATTTTTAAAATGTAATAGGCCAATAACATAATATCTGGACAGTAACGTAATAAAAGTCCTGAACGTAACGATAACGTAATAACTTTTAGCCACTAACGTTATAACTTATTGGCCGGTTATTACATTATTGTCATGGTAAAAAAAAAAATTCTTTGCAATGTAATAACTGAGCAATAGCGTAAGTAAGTTATAACATTATTGCCCAAAAGTTATTACGTTATCGGTTGTCAGGACTTTTATTACGTTATTGGCCAGATATATACATTATTGGCCTATTACCTTTTAAAAATAGCAAATTTATTACATTATTGGCCGTAATTACGTTATTGTTTGCTATTACATTATTGGCTTCTACGAGGGATAATATATAATAATCATAAATATATCTGTAAATCAACACCATATTTACGCTCATCTCCTTGTTTATGGAATGACTTCTCATGTCATCTCGCTATATATATAAACAAATCACCGGTTTGTTTTGAGTTAATGGAAAACCCGCACTTTGTTTTTATGACATTTAGTAAATATCGGACAGTTTTTGCGCAGATGTCCAATGGAAAAGCGACTACTGTCTTGTAATGTGTGCGGAAATTACCCAAATAGTCACTTGCCTAATAAAGGGTTAACATAAATGCTTGACTATCACTACTGACAATCGTATTTCCACTCGTAATGTAATCACTGTGAGAGGCATTAGCCTAATAACAGTGTTTTGCGCCTATAAGAAACCGAAATAGTTTTTTCCATGAAGATCACCAGGGTTGTGTTTTTACAAAGCGTTGATGCTGCTGTCTTTTATCACCTCTTCTGTGTTCCTTTTGCTCCAAAGTATGACTGATTACATTTACATGCACACCAATAAGGCCTACTACTGGAAGTAATCAGCTTTAGGTGATCGATTCGATTACATTTGCATAGTTCTAAGTAGCACAATTTCTCTCATTATCCGAGTAGCTGTGCTCATACATTTTTAAATCTTATTCTAATAAGATTACAAGTCATCCAAACATTTTATTATTTATAAGACACAATACTTTAGATTTCGATTATAAGATTATTGTTTAAGATGTCTGATCTTAGATAAGTATAGAGATGGAAACAATTATATGCTTAATTATTCTAAAAAGTGTTAAAAGAAAAACCCTCTTTGTACTTTTGTTCTGCTTTAACCCATAAAGACCCAACGCTACTTTTATGTCAGTTCGCAAATGAAATTTTCTCTTTATTTAGCCTTTCTTAAATGATTTATCACCATTTATTTATATTATTATCCTCTGTATTTTCTATTATATCATTATAATCATGTATTTTCCTATATTTCATTTAATGATCATGTAGAGTTCATAAAAGCACAGATTACAGTTGGGGTTATTATATCAAAAACATAGAAAACTGCAGAAAAAAGAGACTTTTCACTAAAATCTATCATTAACTGAACATAAACTAAGCATTTTCATCCACTGTCATTGATCCAACTCCATATGTTTTACTGGTGAAACAACGTTGTAGAAAATGACATTGTTTCCTGGTAACTACGGAGCCTCTGAACGTCCAAAATGGGGTCCTATCTGATGACCATGAAAAGATGAAAAACTGCAATTTTACACCCAGTAGTTCTTTTGTTTTCTAAATCTGTCCATCTGCTTTTTGACACCTGTTGAACTCGAAAAGATAGAAAGAAAGAAAATTTACACCGGTAAAAAAAACACAGTAAAAAACATAAAGGAACACCCTAACGACTGGAAATAACAGTAAAAACAAAAAAACAGGAGGTAAGCGTGTAATGTTTATGGAAAGAACAAGGTCTATTCTATCAGCACATTTGGACATTTTTCTTATTGAGTGAATGGTTGAATTTTTATGAATATTTAAAATAAATTATACAATCAGAACGATCACCACAGACATGTTAGGGGTAAAGTAGGGGTCTAAAATATGCGGCCAGGGGTCTAAAACTGTCTCTAAAATAATCAAGGTTGTCTAACCCATTTAGTTCAGTTCCACATACAGACCAATATGATCTAACTAAAACAATAGCATAAGCAGCTATAAATAGTGCCAACTCACTTTTTCTAGGTTCAACTGGACTAGATTTGGTCTTCTGAAGCAAAACTAGTCCAGCTGAACCTCGAAGAACTACCAAGATGAAACAATGACCTGAGCAAATAAGAAATTGAATGACAAATTGTTCTTATTTTAGTTCCAAACTCCAATTTTTTTTACCAATATTCTGCCAGTTCCCACATGTATACACACATATAAATGATAAGTTGAGGCATAATATTGATAAAATTGGAAAAAAAAAATTATTTTATTTTATTTTTTACAAATTTCAGTTTTTTCACATTATTCACTTTTTTTTTAAAGGATAGTTTGCAATGTCAATATTTTCATAATATAATGTTTTTATTCCACTAAAAATAAAGAGAAAAAGTTGTCATTATTTATAGGTTATGATGCTGTTACTTTACTGGTCCGGCCCACCTGAGATCAGAGGAGATTTCTCACAGACTGCAAGGGAAGCTCAGCTTCCCCTAAAGTTACGAAAATTAAATGGTTAAATATGTTCGATTGTGTTGACATTTCATTGACTACAAATGTGTTAGAACACATTCATCTCACAGACGAGTTCGTTCAGAATCAGCTTTATCACAAATCATCAGACTCGATGTTGTTCACGTTCTCATACATTCCCGTTGCGCTGTTTTCTCATTCGATCTCTGCTCAGTGCATTGTCCGTAGACGCTCAGCATCCATGCACTTCAATGGGACTGAGTGGAACAGTTTTATTCATTGCCTCAAAACTGGACGGTAATTGGATAACTGTCAGGGATGTTGTCCCGCCCCCGGATGCTTGGTGTCTCTCGTGGTGAATGAGCTGTGGGCGGAGCTCGGCCGGGCTGGACGCCAGGCTTCCACGGGCTGATTGGAGGATCGGTCGAAAGGCTGAATCCCGTTTGATTGACAGCTGTTTTCAGATCTACTCCTTCACTGACACAGTTTCAGTTTATATCGTCGCACATTCCTGCTGTGAAATCGAGAGAAACCACTATGAAATGACTTGTTCATTTCTTGCACTGTAAATAAAACAGACTCCATTGTACTTGCTTGTTTCAATTTAACATAATTTCAATGTTTCCTTGTTTAGTTGGTACGATAAGGTCACTGACATTTTCTTAAAAAGGAACGGAGGGACGAGTTTATGTTGAAATAACTTGACTTTTTTGTTTTTTTTTGATGTAAGCCGACAATGAGCTTCCCCTGTCTGAACAACGAGCAGCCGCCACTGCTTGAGATCCAACTGGGCTGAAATGCGGCTCCCGGAAAAAATGACTTTGACCCTCCTGGGTTAAAGGGTTAAGGTTAGTATTTTATCAATTCAATGCCAGAAAGCTCCTTTAATTGACATTTTCAACATCAGAAGTCTTGTTTGGTCTCTTAACTCCCTCCTAAACTGTGACGACCTTCTTTATTTACAAGGATTATAGTTTTCCACCTAGAATTATCTCCCCCAGTTGCTGGAATTTCCTTGTGTTTCCTGTTTAGATGTTATCTTTTAGAGACAGGTGTTGTAATAGTGATGTTCTAACTGGAGGGTAGTGTGGTGTTTCAGCCCAGGACCAGTTCTGGGCTTCTTTATGTGAATCAGCTCCTGAATTAAATGACATTTAAACAGTGAGGTGGGGATGTATGCATGTGTGTATAGAAAATGTACTCCTATGTAGATAAGAGATCCAGCCTGTCCTATTTAAACCAGTGCACAAGTGGTCTTGGTGGTGTGTGTTAAGCAGACAGAACGTGCCTACGGGGTCCTCTAGGGTCCAGACCTCTGTGATCCATTACACCAGAGCCACCGGGCCAGTCCAGAATATAAAACCTCCATGTACTGGTGAACCCTCATACCCAGCATGGACAAAAGCAAATAACCTTTTTTTTTGTTACCTTAAAATGTCAAGACAACAGTTTACATTCTTAGATCCACTGAAACATTTTCTTTTTTGAGACACGATGTACTAAAATCAAAAACCTCAAATCTCATTCACATTTATGAGAACTGACTGTTATTTCTCCACTCGCTGCTTTCCTTTTTCTGTCTTTGTCAATCTTTTTATCGAGGAATTAATCAGAAAAAATATCCATTATTACAATTTGTTCACATTTTGAAAATGAAACACAAAGAAAACAAACCAAAAGTACACAAGAAGGAAGCAAACTTAACAAACACACTTTAACAAGTGGTGCCAGGGACCACAAACCCCGCCCCCTCACACATTTTGTAGCTTATTTTGGCATCAATCCAGCTGATGTCATCATGTCTATGCATGTGCTGATGTCAGCATATCAGTTGCCTCTGTACATGTGGCAAGTTTGAAGTAAATTGAAACAAAATTGATGTTTTTATTGACATTTGAAATTTTGCCCATTATGAGTAAATGGGTAAAAAAAACAGATTTAAAAACAATCATAAAACTAGAAGCACTTGTAGAGTGCAGACCTCCGCCAAGGCAGATCGTGCCCCGGATTTGGATGAAAATTTCAGGAAATGTTGATACTGTCACAAGGAAACAAATAATAAAATTTTGGTGGTGATCCGGGTTAAGGTTAGGGTTAGGGTTGTCTTTTGTAGAAAACCACTCGTAGAGCGCAGACCTCCACCAAGGCCGATCAGTGGGCCCCCGTGACCCCCCCCCCCCGCAGTCACCACCAAAATTTAATCATTTGTTCCTGTGCCAGTATCACATTGCCTAAAATTTCATCCAAATCCGTCCATAACTTTTTGAGTTATCTTGCGCACAGACAAGCAGACAAACCAACGCCGACAAAAACATAACCTCCTTGGTGGAGGTAAAAATTAAACTTTGACCTACTTTTCCTAAAATGTAATGAGATCTATTCTGCATCACTAGCAATCTATAAACCCAATTTGATATGAATTCAACCAATAGTTTTTGCTGATAAAGAACATTTGAAATTCCGCCCATTATAAGTGAATGGGGAAAAAAAAGATTTGAAAAATTCATAAAAAATTTCTACTTTTGACTTACTTTCCCCAAAATGTAATCAGATATATTCTGGGTCACTGGCAATCTATAACCCAGTTTGGTATGAATTCAACAAATAGTTTTGTTGCTACAGACATTGAAATGTTGCCCATTATAAGTGAATGGGAAAAAAAAGATTTGAAAAATAAATTAAAAATTTGAACGTTGACCTACTTTTCCCAAAATGTAACCACACATCTATTCTGGTCACTAGCAATCTATAAACCCAATTTGGTTTGAATTCAAACCAATAGTTTTGCTGCTAGAGTGTTACCAAACAAACCGAACCAAAATCCTATATTCAGGATGACTTATCAATATATTGTAGGAGGGGCTGATTAAACTGTTGTACTTGATTTAACAGTGAGAACCACATTCTCCTCCAGATGAGTTTAACTTTTTCTTCCACCATAAGTTTAACTGAAGGAACTTCAGTTTTTTCCACAATAGCAAAACAAGTGTTTTGCTACAATAAGTGCATAAGACAGCAGTTGACGGTGGGTGTTTGTTAAGTTGAAACACGTTATTTTCCAATATCCAATTATAAAAGACACTAGCTAGAAGGCAGCCTCTTTAAAGTGGAATTTTGTAATAGTTTAGTTTGATGATATGCAAAAGTGCTAAAATTGTGTGAAGAAAAAACAGTTTCAACATTATGTCAGCAACCTCAATATTATTATGTTGCAGAAACCCACTTAACCCAGCGGTACTTTTCCAATGAATTTTTTAAGTGATTCATCACAACTTACTCTAATATTATTCTCTGTATTTGCATTATAAGTCAAAATCAGGTATTTTCCTATATGTTAAATGTAGTGATTATGTAGACGTTCATTAAAGCTCAGATTTAGTTGAGGGTTATTATCTCCAAAACAGAGAAAACTGAAGAAAAAGATATTTTTTTCTGCAAAACATATCATTAACTCAACATAAAATAAGTGTCTTCATCCACTGTCATTGATGCAACTCCATGGGTTTTTACTGTTCATCATGCTGTAGAAGATGACGGTGTTTCTACGCTCACTACGGAGCCTCTGAACGTCCAAATGGGTCATATCTGATGACCATGAAAAGAGGACAAACTGTATTTTACACCAATTATATCACATATATAGATAGAATTAATTGATCAACAAGTATTGAAGATTTTATATAAGTGAATAATTTTGGTCGTCAGTGGATGTTTGGGTCTTATGGGTTAAATTGTTGTGCTAATCCACAAGCTCCATCATCACCACTGTAAAAAAAAAAAAATCTGTAATTTAAACAGAATTTTCACTGTTTATTGTACAGATTTTTCCTGTATTTTAAGATACAGGAAAAAAATCTATGAATGACAAAAATAGACTGATTTTACATGTCAATGTAAAATAGCACAAAAAAACTGTAACTTTGAAGAACCGGAAAAATTTCAATTTTTTAAAGAAATTTTTCTTTTTTCGCAGAAAAATACAGTTGAAAATACGATTTGGCAAATGTACCATAATTTCAGAAATGTTGTCTTATTCTATTTATGAGATTAACTGTTAATTTAACGTTAATACCGTAAAAAAAAAAAAAAAAAAAAAAAAAAAAAAAAAATATATTATATATATATATATATATATATATATATATATTATATATAAATTAACTGACATTAACCGTTAAGAAGTATTTGTTCTGTAAGTTTAAACAAGACTTGTTTGTTAATTGGACAAAGTACCTTGTGTAATTACAGGAGGTTTCACAACAAAAATGTGAATAAAGGTATTTTTGTGAATGTATAACATGTATAAGCACTGATAAACTGTCCAAATACCGTTTTATCAGTGGATTGTACAACTTAGTCTCATTGAAAATTTTATATATTTATTTATAGGTAATTTGATTGTTTTAATACATGAAAATATCTTTATTAAACATTAAAAAAGCCAAAAAATACACAAATCTCATGTAAAGTTAGGGCAAAAAACTGTAGTTTAATTATGGAAATTACCGTATTTTTATGGAGTGGTTATTTACTGTTTTTTACAGTATTTTTTTGGCACCCCTGCTGCCGGAATATTACCGTTTTTTTTTTTTTTTTTTTTTTTTACAGTGTACAGGCAAAAAGACCATATATAAAGTGATGTAACCTGTTACACTGGTGGTTTTTAGGCTGCCAGTCGAACTCTTGAGTTAGGACTTTGACATAATCTTGGTCTTTGTTATCAGAAGTGAAAATGACCTCGAAAAATCTTTTATTACTAGACAGTTTGGTATTCCAGTCCAAGTCGGGCAGATTCTCTGTGTTAAGTTTACCTATTCGCTCCATCCACATGGATGCCTCTGGTCATCCAGTTTCCCCTGCCATTAAAAACAGCCAGCAGGTTAATTCTCCTGTCAATGCCCTTGAACAAAGTACTGATGAAGTTGGTCCCCTGAGCAGCTTCATCAGTATCTTGTTGCTCACGGAAATGTTATTTAGTCCTAATGCTAATCATGACTGTTTTTCCCCGTGGTGGTAGTAAAGTGAGGTAATCCTTAACCTTTAAAAACAGTAGAGCATGGGAAGAAGGAGGGGTGATGTCGTAATGACTATCAGTAGACATTAAGAAACATTCCTGTAAGAAAATTTGACCATGTTGTGTCGTCACTGCATTGTTGGGAGTAACGCGTTACAAACGTAATGCATTACAGTAACAGATTACTTCTTGCTGTAACACAATAGTGTAAGGCAGGGCTGTCAAACTCATTTTAGTTCAGGTGCCACATTCAGCCCAATTTGATCTCAAAGTAAAAAAAAAAGAAAAAAAAAAAAAAGAAAATCTCATGTAAAGTTAGGGCAAAAAAACTGTATTTTAATTATGGAAAATTACTGTATTTTTATGAGATAGTTATTTTTCATTATTTTACAATATTTTTTTTCCCGCTGCCAGAATATTACTGTTTTTTTACGTTGTTTTTTTTTTTTTTTTACAGTGTACAGGTTCTATTCAAACCAAGCTCAGCTCTCATCGTAGTGGACCCCTACCCTAAAATTCCTCGCCTGCTTGTTCCTCATTTCTAGTCTTGTCACCCATGACCTTCCTGACTGACTGGGCTGTTTGGTTTGAATCAAATACCACGTCCTCGTTTGGGATACACAACACAGCCAAAGCTTCCAGTGAAATTCTGCTTCCTTCTGTTCATAGCTGAAGTCAGTTTTGGACTCTTAATACTCAGGAACTACCAGTCAGATAACAAGCAAGAATTCAGTTACTGTTGCTCACTGTGGTTGGTATTATTTTAGACTTCTTCATGAAATACAAGTAAAGATGCTTACGTTAATAAATGCATATCAAGCAGAGTACACAAGGGTATGTTATATCCTCTAATGGAAAAATGTAGCAGCAACGGTGGGAAAGACAGACATAAAGTGAAATGATAGCAAGAAAAGATGAAATGCAATGCAAGAAAAGACCTATGGTGATTGAGATACCATTTCCATTTAGATGGGAGGCAGAAGTGTGTTTTCTGAGAAGAGGGTCGACATTTGATGTGAATCACTTTGCAAAGTCATCACAGGTAAAATAGAGCTTGTGTTTTGCATCTGCCAGAGTCAGAATCCAAACTTTCAAGGGAGTAGATCATAAAAACCCCCCAAACCCTCAGAATCCAACTCGCAGGCAGACATCAAAAAAGAAGCCTCAACGTAATGTGTTCAGAGACAGACAGATGTGAAATTGAAGCAATTACTTCATCTTTGTGTCGTGAACGTGTGTGTGTCGTTGCATTGAGCTGCCTGCAGGCTTTGTGGTTAACCAGCAATTTCAACATTTTCAACACTTTTTCTGTTTGTGATCATTATTTTTGCCTCAGTTCTCACAGTAAAATGAAAATTGAGTAGAGAATTCTGCTTTGTGAAAAGTTTAGTTTCAGCTTATTCTAAAAAAAAAAAAAAAAAAAAAAACTCACACTATGGAGACCTGCCTTTGTCACTTTGCAGTTTTATGCACTTTTGAATATATGAACTTAATCAGAGGTGATTTCTCATAGACTGTAAGGGAAGTTCACCTTCCCCTAAAATTATGAAAATTAAATGGTTAAATATGTTCAGTTGTGTTGACATTTCATTGACTACAAATGTGTTAGAACACGTTCATCTCACAGACGAGTTCGTTCAGAATCAGCTTTATCACAAATCATCAAACTCCATGTTGTTCACGTTCTCATACATTCCCGTGTGCGCTGTTTTCTCATTCGATCTCTGCTCAGTGCATTTGTCCGTAGACGCTCAGCGTCCATGCACTTCAATGGGACTGAGTGGAACAGTTTTTTTCATTGCCTCAAAACTGGACGGTAATTGGATAAAATGCCACAATGTTTATCCCGCCCCCGGATGCTCAGCATCTCTGGGGGGTGAATGAGCTGTGGGCGGAGCTCGGCCGGCTGGACGCCAGGCTTCCACGTGCTGATTGGAGTATAAGTCCAAAGGCTGAATCCTGTTTGATTGACAGCTGTTTTCAGATCTACTCCTTCACTGACACAGTTCAGTTTAATACCATCGCACATTCTGCTGGGAATGGAGAGAAACACTACGAAATGACTTGTTCAGTGCTTACACTGTAAATAAAACACCACTCATTGTACTTCCTTGTTTTAATTTAACATAATTTCAACATTTTCTTGTTTAGTTGGTACGATAAGGACACTGACCATTTCTTTAAAAGGAACGAGGACGAGTTTATTTTAATAACTAGACGTTTTTTTTTTTTTTGATGTAAGCCGACAATGAGCTTCCCCTGTCTGAAAGACGAGCAGCCGCCACTGAACTTATTACACCTAAATGCAAAACATTGTATTACAATACATGTATACATCTGAACAGAAAAATAACTAAGTCCATCCAGTGTAAAAACTGCAGTATAACACACATATGGGATAGAACAGGGGGGGTCAAACATCATTTTAGCTCAGGGGCCACATTCAGCCCATATGATCCCAGCTGGGCCGAACCAGTAAAATAATAACAGTGGAGAAAACTAAAATTATATATTGAAAATGTTTACACCTACAAAGTTTAGTTTAAAAACGTGAATAACATGAACAACATGAAATTTCTTAGGAAAAATAAGTGCGATTTTAATGATTTTATGCCTCAGTTTATCATTGACAGAGGTGATCAACACGCACATCCAGAGAGTGAAAGTGTGGCAGGAGCCCAAAAAAATGATGAAAAAAATATAAAGGAAGTCCGCACAACCTGTGAGCTCCCCAAGCATTTATTCAAACGTGTTTGAATAAATTGGCAATTGGTATATATCACTGTCATAAAGCTAAGGCATATGTATTTTTTCATATTTAGGTAAATGTTTTCTTTTTTTTTTCCCCACCATTTACCTAACATTGTGGTACTGTGCCATTATAAAGGATAGGGAAGTCACTCCAAAAAAAGTCGTCATTTCTAATGAACTCATTCTGAAAAAAAACAAAACATGAATTAACTTGTTTTAAGAAATGAATGCCATTGAAGAACTGATTAATCTTTGTTGTGCCTGGCACCACTTGTTATATTATTTTACCCGTTCACCCACTGTTGGTGTGTTTGATTGTTAATATGTTTTTCAGATTTCACAAATTCATCCAATGGACTGAATCTGACCCTCTGGGTGGGCCGGTTGTGGCCCACAGGCCGTAATGTTTGACACCTGTGGGATAGATAGAGTAATGTAACAGAGTGTGTATATGTGTGTTGTTTTCCTTTCTTTTTGCATGTCCAACATGCAGACTCATCCCCTCATCAGCAGTTTAAGGGACCTCAGGGTGCAGAATTTACCACTGTCACAGTAACATCACCTTATTGATGCACTGATCAATGTGCTGTATCATCCATCACCGTGGAGCTGCAGATGTCTATTGTACAACTTTCACTTTCTACATCAAAACCTGAGTTGGTAAAAAATACAAATGACAACACTGAAATGCGATGCTGTTTTGTTTAAGTATAGTTATGGAGGAAATAGAATAGATACTGAAGTGCTGCATGAAATTGTTTGGTGTTTTCAGCAACCATATGTTTAGGATGATGCTTCCAAACTGTTGTGCGCTCAGTATACCTGACTGTCCTGCCCTGTTTTTGACTTGGATTCTTTTGTATGAATGTAAGATGTTGTTGAATTGATTCCCATTGGTCAATTGCTGCAAAGGAAATGATGCCGCATACTAAACATTTCTTCAACAAGCACATTACCAAGATAAAAAAAAAAACAACAGCTTTGATTTAGAAGTGTTAGATAATTGATCTTGTTTTAAAGAGTTAATTTCTTATTTTAAGTGTTCAAAGATAAAATACTGACATTAACCATAAAAAGAAGTATTTGTTCTGTAAATTTAACAAGACTTGTTTGTTAATTGACAATATCTTGTGTAATTACAGGAGGTTTCACAACAAAAATGTTTAATACATTTATTTTTGTGAATGTATAACATGTAAGCACTGATAACTATCCAAATACAGTTTTTAATCAGTGGATTGTACAACTTAGTTTCATTGAAAATTATTTAAATATATATTTGTAAATTTTCTTTATTAAACATTAAAAGTAAAAAAAAAAAAAAAAAAAAAAAAAAAAAAAAAAAAAAAAAAAAAAAAAAAAAAAAGAAGCAAAATCTCATGTAAAGTTAGGGCAAAAACTGTATTTTAATTATAGAAAATTACCTAGTTTTATGAGATGGTTATTTTCCGTTATTTAACAGTATTTTTCGGCACCCCTGCTGCCTGAATAATACCATGTTTTTTTATTAATTAATTAATTTTTTACAGTGTACATGCTATACACAGATAATCCACCAGGTGGGAGGTATTCGTTCACCATAGGCCTTTCCAGTGACACTATAAGACTGTCATTAATGAGGAAGGAGGCAGAACTTTACCAATTTTGAAAAAGAGTTACCAATTTGTTAGACATGTTTGTATTAATTATGTTTTTGTTGTTCAAAATAATAATAATTGAGCACTGAGACCCGATGTATCAAATATGATCCAAAATTGAAACTCATACATTGAAACTAATATAAAAAAAAAATGGGTTGTTCAGAAGGACCAGTAAAGGCTCCAGTTTCAAAGACTGGAATTTTCTGTCAATGATTTAATGATTCAGGCTTTAAAACCAGGGGTGTCACACTCATTTTAGTTCAGTTCCACATTCAGCCCAATTTGATCTGCAGTGGGCCGGACCAGTAAAATGATAACTGTGAAACAAGTAAAATTATATTATCATCAGGTTTACATGTACGAAGTTTCCTTAAAAATCTGAATAACATGAACAACTTGAATTGTCTTAAGAAAAAACAAGTGCAATTTTAACAATATTCTGCCTCGGTTTATCAGTTTATGCATTCCACATGTGCATTACAATCGCACAAAAGATTTAGTAACAGGCAGAATGTTGGTAAAATTGCATTTACTTTCTTAAGACATTTCTGTTTGGTCATATTTGTTGAGGTTATTCATGTTTTTGTAAAAGTATAGTTGGTAATGTAAATATTTTCATGTAATTTTACTTTTTTACACCAAAAAAGAGAGAAAACTTGGGGTTGTCATTATTTATAGGTTATTATGATAATATTTTACTGGTTCTGACCCACTTCAAATCTAATTGGACTGGATGTGTCTGTATGTGGAACCTGAATTAAAATGATTTTGACACCAATGATTGTTAATATCTTCAGTGTAATTTTTGCATTTCACAAATTCATCCTGCGGGCCAGACTGGACCCTTTGGCGGGCCGGATTTGGCCCCCGGGCCGCATGTTTGATGCCTGTGCTTTAAAGGGTTAATAGGAAACAGCACATGTAGTTGCATGTTGATCCAATGGCAGATTTTTAGAATATTTCCGATCAGTCTTTCCAGCTCATGTCTTCATGAATCCTGGGTCAGAACTGGGCTTCACAGTAAAGTGGTAATAGCAATTAGACATTAAATCAGCTTCCATTGTTCATTCCTTCTGCATTATTAGCAGCTTCTATTTAGAAACCCATAATTCAACATCACATTACAACGTGTTTTTGTCCAATTATATAATGATTCCAGAAACTGATGACATAGCGGTTTACAGTTTCCAAGGAGTGTGTGGCAATTAAGAAGTTTTATATTCATCTGTCAACTTCCAAGGTTGTTCTGTCATTACCTGCCCAATTCTTTTGAACCTTTAAAATCTAATATCTATTCTGTTGAATCTGCCACTGTATTTGCCGAGATAAAACTACAAAGAAAACTACAAAGCGATGTCTTTGATGGCAGCCTGCAATTTCCATGTCTCCTTATTGTATTTAAAGGTGAGTGGATTCGAATGCATCATCTCAAATTCTCTCTATTCTCGATAAAATATAGGCTTCCCTTTGTCTTTCGCTATTTCCTTCCTCTCCTATAGACAGGTGCAAAGTGATTCCTTTTTCCTTAAGATATGAAGAGGGAGACAGAAGCAATGTGGAGAGAGATTAATGCATCAAATGATAACAGTCTCCATACACCAAAAGGGCCTTTTGTTGCCGTTAATCATTGAATGAGTATGGTGGGCTTCGGTATGTGTCTACGTGTGGCCCTCTGAATAATGATGATGCATTCATTTTTCTTTTCTGAGTTGGAAAGTAAAGAGAGGGTGGGGGGAGTAGAGGGAAGTTGCAACTGGTGAAGGAAAATAGGAAGGGGTGAGGGGGAAGGAGGTGTTGACTAAGTAAGAATCCACTGAATTTTCTTGTAAATGAATTGTCTTGGCAATTTTTCATGACAGATTAATTTGTTATAGCAGAGATTAAGTTCCAGTCAATTCATGAAAGCTTCTGCACAGCAATGTTCTGGATTGAACACCTGATATTCAGAGTTTGCAGCACTTTACTATCAACTGCCTTTAGGGCCAATCATTAACCCTTTTTTGGGCAAGTGGCTATTTTATGTCATTTCCACATTCATTACAAGACAGTGGCAGTAATAGTTCCAGTGAGGACAGTGAGTCAACAATCTCGGTCCAATGTGGTCTACAGGGTCTGTAAGGTCCACCTCTGCATGAACAGTGAGTAGACCTGCTTTGCAGTGGCGGCTGCTCGTCTTTCAGACAGGGGAAGCTCACTGTTGGCTTAAATTAAAAAAAAAAAAAAAAAAAAAAGTCAGGGTTATTTAAACATAAATTTGGCCCTCTGTTCCTTTTTAAGAAATGGTCAGTGACCTTATCCTACCAACTAAACAAGAAAATGTTGAAATTATGTTAATTAGATTACGTTAAATTAGATTAGATTCTTTGGTTTCTGTAAATTGCTTAGAGTCTGGTTTTGACCAACTCTATATATAAAGTGTCATGAGATAGCTTTTTGTTGTGATCTGGTGCTATATAAATAAAATTTGATTGATCGAGTGATTTGATTGGTTTTCCCTGTAAGTCCGCTTTGGAAAAAAGCATCTGCCAATGCATAAAGAAAACAGAAATTGAAACAAGGAAGTACAATAAGTGTGTTTTATTTCCAGTGCAAGAAATGAACAAGTCATTCGTAGTGGTTTCTCTCCTCCATTTCACAGCAGAATGTGCGACGGTATTAAACTGAACTGTGTCAGTGAAGGAGTAGATCTCAAAAATAACTGTCATCAAATGGGATTCGAGCTTTCATTGATCCTCCAATCAGCACCGTGGAAGCTCAGCGTCCAGCCCAGCCGAGCTCCGCCCACAGCTCCATTCACCCCCAGAGACACTGAGCGTCCGGGGGCGGTACAACATCGTGGCATTTATCCAATTACCGTCCAGTTTTGAGGCAAATGAAAAAAACTGTTCCACTCAGTCCCATTGAAGTGCATGGACACTGAGTGTCTACGGACAAATGCACTGAGCACAGATCGAATGAGAAAACAGCACAACAGGAATGTATGAGAAGTGAACAACATCAGTCTGATGATTTGTGATAAAGCTGATTCTGAATGAACTCGTCTGTGAGATGAACGTGTTCTAATACATTTGTAGTCAATGAAATGTCAACACAACCGAACATATTTAACCATTTAATTTTCGTAATTTTAGGGGAAGCTGAGCTTCCCTTACAGTCTATGAGAAATCGTCTCTGCTCTGTAGTTAAAATACAATCCACAGGTAACAACTACAAAACCAGACTTGGTAAAATGTGTCTCTTTGGAGAACTTTCCTAAAAGCAACAAACACTGTTTAACAGGATCAGAGGGTTAATTCATTGGCAGTTTGTTACAGGCACATTAAAAATACTGCTTTAAGACTTCACATGAAAGACTTGCAGTCCTCCAAATATGGAGACCTTCAGACCGACAACTTAGACAGGAAAGGCATCTCCAAAGCCCTACACAGACAGGGTTAGGTGATGAATTGAAGTAGGATTGATTTTGGCATGGTCACACACTGTCCTCTGTGTATTGTGGCATTGAAAAGATCTTCTGAGTCCTGACACCTTTGATTCTCGTAGACCCGTTATTGGCTCTAACGCTGGCAATAACAACAATCACAGCTGTACTGGCAGAAGTTGGCAGGCAGCAGGGACAAAGGAGTGGTAAAGACAAAGAGAGGAAGAGGGCACAGGATGTCAAAGAACTACGGAACAGATTGGAGATGACCTTTTAAGTTCTCTGTCTTCAGTAGGAACACATGGATTTGCTGAGTGTCACAGACATAGTTTGGACATCAGAAAGTGTGAGATGTGAAGCTGTGGTTTCATCAGTATTTTTAAGTGCATTATAAAGCACTAACACGTTGACCCATGGGGAACCATTGGTTCTGGATGTGGTAGTTTTTATGCTTTGGGGACTTTTGGGAAAAGATGTTAGTCTATATTTTAGAGGTCCTGACATAAAAATTGTTTGGGTAAATCATTCTTTAACATTAACCCTTTCAAACATGAATTATCAGAGCCTGAAGAAAACAATGCGACTGAATTTTTTAGTGCCCTATTTTTCATGGAGTTACAAAAATGTCCACTCATCTGGACACTTAAATTTTGAAGCAAAGGCACCATCATCAAACGTAGTAGTAGTAGTAGTAGTAGTAGTAGTAGTAGTAGTAGCAGTAATTTATTTGTCCATTTAACAAACATGATATATACATACATACAGTTTGATCTTTATATTAAACACGGGGCGAAAATACACATGCTGAAGCAACAGCTTATTATGCCTACCCTATTTACAAGAAGGAAAGTTGCAGAAACAAAACAAGATAACAAAATGGCACAGTTTTTAAAACAATAATATAGATAAACAAATAATATAATCTAGGCAAAATCTTAGATTCATACTAATAATTGGCTTAATTTATCCTAATCTTTTATATTTATTGAATACCTTAACGTTAAACATCCTTTTGAATGTGGTGACAGATGTGCATGTTTTTAATTCTATATTAAAAGTGATATACTGTGTGAAAACTATGAAATAAAAACATATTTCATTCAGCTAATCTGATGTTTTCTCCCATTTTAACATACTCTAATACTAGTTATTACCCACTTAATGGAGATAATATACAACAACAAAAAAAAAACCTTTTTGAATAGGAAAACTGTTAATTACAGTCTAATAACAATTAACAATTGATTTACACTCAAACATGTTACTGCAGATCAGGTTTATCAAGAACAGCAAAGTTACAGTAATGGTCTGAATGTCAGTGTATGGGATGGTGCATAAGCGTCCACTGTGTTGGCTGATATGGAACTAAAACAACAAAACCCATGAATATACAAGAGAACAGCTGGAGAAGAGCTGTCCACTGGAGTGACCAGTACGCATGAAAGGGATAAATGACAATTAATATATTAATACCAATATCTCGGGACTGAAGTTATTAAATGTGCTGTTTCTGTTTTAACTTCATTTCCCATCCAGCAGCGCAGTAGTGCAGTTCCTGTCAACCGTTACAGGCATAGCGACGTGATTGTAAGGCTATTGTATTCCAAAATTACTAATATCTCCTCAAAATATCGGTCCTATCAACTTTTCGTTTTGCTAGTCTGTTCTTTGACCAAAAAATACAAAAGTATGCCAAACTTCAGCAGTCAGCTCTTTCCAGATTTGATGTGATGCCCGAGACACACACACAAATAAAGAGGACTGTGTTTGACGACCAGAGGACACACTGATCCCACCCATTGTCTCCTGACGTGCAAAGCTGCTTCCTGTCCTTCCCCCTGGCAACTGCTTAGCGACATGAATTAAATCAGTCCCTTCTGACTATAAAAAGGGAATTTTAAAGAAAAAAGATTTTAATGCCAAGAGGAGACTATTCCTCAACTGTAGGTACCAATTGGTCAGTTAAAAATGTCTCAATTTCTGCAGAACCACACAGAGCCTTCTCTGAGACCTTCCAGTATTATGATGATCACACATGAAAAGGTGGATAGAAATGACACGTTTTGTTCATGAAATTTGTTTTCAGCTTGCTCGAGGTGATTTTTGCCTGTATCAAAAAGAGTTTGACTTAATGGTTGATAGAAAAGTCTTTTCTGAAAACATTTCTGTCATAGTAAACACACAATTTTTTTGAGCAAAACTTGTTTACACATTCTATTCTATTCTATTCTATTCTATTCTATTCTATTCTATTCTATTCTATCTCATGACTGGTCCAATGGGCTAAATAGATGGTGGATAGAGGAACCATGCAATTATATATATAATATTGCAATGTTGAATTTTTGTTGGCAAAACTGGCCATATTTGGACAAAAAGGGCGGCGCTCTGGTAAACTCTAGAGATCACGGTTGAGCTAATGCTAAACGCTTTATGTGTTTTATTAAATAAACCAATAGTCTGGGGTTTTTTTTCCTGTTTTTTTTTGTATGTTATGTAGAATGTGAAAATTGTTTTGTATGATTATATTGTATGTTATTTGCAAATGAAATTTAATAAATCAGTAAAGAATCATCTATTGACCATAGATGATTGATACCTGGGTTAACTGAATATATGTACAGTATATATATGATACCACTGCTGACCGATAGGAGCTGTCGTGTCTGTATTTTTGTCTGTTTTTTTTTTTTTTGTATGTTATGTAGTATGTGAAAATTGCTTTGTGTGATTATACTGTATGTTATTTGCATTGACAAGTTGTAAAGATTATTGTAAGGACCCCAGGAAGAATAGAAAGAAAGAAAGAAAGAAAGAAAGAAAGAAAGAAAGAAAAGAAGAAAGAAAGAAAGAAGAAAGAAAGAAAGAAAGAAAGAAAGAAAGAAAGAAAGAAAGAAAGAAAGAAAGAAAGACTTGGCTGGTGAGAAGCTGTCAGTCAGACCCAACACGGCAGGTATTAAATTATCTATTTGACCTGAGATCTGATTAATGGAGCAATAATTTAAAGATGAAACCGCAGATCACTTGTTGGCTCCAGTTCAAACTAAATAAACTGGAATGACTCCTGGGGGATGAGGGGGGGGGGGTTATAGACCTTGTATTTTTAAAGAGAAGTACAGTGGGAACCAGGGCTTTTTGGAGCCACCCCCTAGTGGCTGCCATTGGCATTACAACCTTCAGATACTTTTGCATCAGCTTCATGTTGAGAAAGCCAAGAAGTTATGTCCAACATCTTCCTGGACATTCTTTAAAAATGATTAAACACTGTTTGCAGCAGCAACATGTGCACATAGACAAACAAAACCAAATTCTACCTCTGTTTGGGAGCTTGAAAACGACTGCTTTTGTTTCCAGTTTGCCGCCTCTGGTACTTGTGTTCTAATAAAGCCCTGCATAATGGAACCTATACCATCTCCTTCTGGAAAAACTGCAGAGCAAGGTTATTATCGTTAACAAAAACTAACGAAATGATGAAAACTAGAATTCTAAAAATATTTTTGTTAACTGAAATAAATAAAAACTACAACTAAAAGAAAAAACGATAACTGAAAATGTATCGTGTGCTTACAAAACTGACTAAAACGTATACAAATTATGGATAAAATTCCCTTCGTTTTCGTCTTTGTCATTGTCGGATCAATACGAAATTGATTTATTTCGCTCTAGCAATTTTAGCTAGTGGCACCATACTGCACTTCACAGTCTGTCACTTCTCGTCACTTGTGGTTTCCAGTCGTCTTCTGGTCCCCACTCTACCTGGAAACATGGAGACTTAAATTGGGAGAAAGCAGCAGAGTCCTGTCTGGGATTTAATTGAATATGATGGAGAAGAAGAGAAAAAATATTTAAAAAAACCAAAACTAAACTAAAACTAAGCATTTAGAAAAAAAAAGAAAACTAATAAAAACTAGCAAACCTGCTCTAAAAATGAATTAAAAGTAACTGAATCACAGAAAAAAAGTCCAAACTACATAAAATTAAACTATAATGAAAAATCCAAAACTATTATAACCTTGTTACAGAGCCTTGTTTATTTCCTCCAAAACAGTTGATGCAAAGAAAAGATGCAAAAATCTTGTTCAAAGTCACCTGACAATAATACAAAAACATGATTAATATTTTAAGGAGATTATTGGTGGACAACAAGTATCATCAGATTTATTTTTTAGGCTTTGGAGAATCACACAATTCCAATGCCATGGCTCAGATGGTAGAGTGGGTCGTCCAGTAACCGAAGGGTTGGTGGTTCGAATCCGGCTCTCAAACTGGTGTATGAATGTTTGGTGGTGGTCGGAGGGGCCGTAGGCGTGAATTGGCAGCCATGCTTCCGTGAGTCTGCCTCAGGACAGCTGTGGATTCAAATGTAGTTTACCACCACCAGAGGGAGAATGTGAGAGCGAATGAAGAATGGATCCACTGTATGCGTTCATAGAAAAGTGCTATATAAATCTAATCCATCATTATTATTATTATTATTATTATTATTATGTTCTACCAAAAGAGTATTTGTGATGTGAGAAATATGCAAATTTTGCACATTGCAAAAAGAGAATGAAAGAAGAGAATTATTCTGAAGACAGAAATAGAAGGCAGGACAGACATAGACAAGGTGTGACTGTTAAGTGTATAGAGTTACATGAGTTGACTTTTTAATTAAAACAGACTTTTGCTTCGTCTACAGAAGTCATCACACGTTTTTCTGTAGTACCTGTAGAAAGGTATGTAGAGGTTTCTTCACATGCAGTGGTGTTAAAGTGACAGATCATTTTCATAAATATAAGTCTGTTATAGCTCAGTAGTGCCCAAGTGATGTGGAATAATCTGATCCAGAACCTACAAACTACACATAATTATGGAAAGCTTTTAGATTTGTGGTCCTGAACACTTAGAAAACCCTAGGTGTGAACCCTCTCTTAAGTGCCTTATCAAAGATCATGGCAATTAACAGAAAAGTGCTTTTATTTCAGTGGCCAGCATTACTCTGCATTATTCTCAGGCGTCATCTTTGGCCTCCTGCCTTGACAGCTTATGGAGCCTTTTATCCCTTCTTGGCACTTAGGCCACTACCAAGACTGACCAGGGTCAGACAAGGACAGATACTCCTGCAGAGGTACTTCAGTTATCTATAAGGACCTCCTATTGTCTGAACCAACATCCCAAAGGCCGTGACATTTTTATATTGTATACATAGGATCTGTGTCGGTGTGGTTTCATGTAATAATTTTTTTCAACATTCTTTTACTGAAGTCAAGGTAAAAGAAAGTGGCAGTTGTACAAGAAAAAACAAAAAACAATACCCACCCCATCCCTCCCCCCACCCTACAAAGTCCCAGGGAACGTATTCTCCATCTAAGATTAAATAAATAAACAAAACAAATAGAGGCAATAATATTAGTAGGTATGACACCCATCAGGCATAAATAATTCAGAGTGATGGGACTTTTGGCTCTTTGAAGGGAGCCGTTCAATCAGGAGCCGTTCACTGAAAAGAGCCGTTCAAAAGACTGGCTCGTTTGTGTTTTTTGCATTATTTTGAAACACCAGTGTTTTAATGACTAAATAGGCTACATGTGATGATTGACATTACATTTTAAAGGTGTTTAATTGGCGCGGCAGTAAATATTATCTTACCATAAAAAAGAATAGTTAGTTCAAATTTGTGGGTAAATACATGACATGAGAGGTGACATTAGGCAAAGGCTGGAATTTGACCAAAAACATCACAGTACATTATGTGGACTAGTCTGTAGCCTAAAAATGAAGAAGAAAATAAAACATTTTCTTATGAAATAACATTTTATTCTTCTCAAAACAAGAACAATAAATGTGTGTAAACATACGGAAAAAATTGCACAAAACACAACAGTGATTAATCACTGCAGTTACTTAAACACCTGAACTGTAGTGCAATTCTCAAGTTGCATGCCTATCTTTTCTTTCTGAAAAGTGCATCCAAATACTCCTCCTTTTTCTTCGGCTCATTACTCACAGGTGGTCACTCACTCACTCTCAGACTTTTCTATGCTCACCTCACGCTTCAAACTGTTGTTTTTTTTGCTAACTTCTTGCCATGAGACATGCGCAGTGCACTCTTTTTTTCTGCTGGAACATTCTCCTCCGGCCCAATGCCTCCCCAGCAACGCTAAACTGACAGGCAATCGGACACTCCCTCCTTAAAAAAAAAAAAAAAAAAAAAAAAAAAAAGTGAACGGCTCTTTACAAAGACTCGGTTCCCATCGTTCATTTCAAAGAGCCGTTCAAAAGATTCAATTCGTTCGTGAACGTCACATCACTAATAATTAACCAAAAAGAAGGCAAGAGTGGAGTTGGTCTATGAGGCAAATTTGAGAGCAAATGAGGTTGTGTTGTGTCATGATGTAGCTTAAAACTCATGAAATCATGAGTTATCAGGGAGAGTTTTTAGTGTGTTAATAAAGGACCACATAATTTTGCCAGTGCATCAAAGAACTTTGCATTAGATTCCTCCTCCCTGTATTTCTCTACTGTTTCTCTCTATGAGAAAGTAACTGGTTGGTAAACAGTGTCAGTGTTTGCATATGAATTCAGCTGGTAGCCTTGTTTCATTTCAATGGAAAAAAATGAATTAGCTCATTCATCCGTCACACAAAGTTTTGCTAAGAACTGATACTGCGGCTAATTTTTCCCTATTGTGGTTGTGCTTCTCTTTAACTTGCTGTAACTTCCTCTAATTGGCCCAGAAGCCTGAACCATGCAAAACAGTTTTCACACTCAAAATGCAACAATGATTTGATCCTGACCAAGTTTTAGCTTTTTGGTCTGCACCATGGTCCGATAGGTTTCATAGCCACAGTTTTGGTTCAGATCAAAGTCCACACCTAATATGTTAGATATGAAAGTGACCTTAAGGTACATTTGATCTGAAACAAACAAAAAATAAGGACAATCTATTTAACATGGGTTCAGCCCAATGATCTTTAGCCCTTTATTGGGCAAGTGACTATTTTTGGTAATTTCCACATACATTACAAAATAGTGGCAGCAGTAGTTACAGTACAGACAGTGAGTCAGCAATCTCAGGTCCAATGGGGTCTACAGGGTCTGGAGGGTCCACCTCTGCATGAACAGTGAGTGTCATCACTTTTACACAGCGGACCTGCGTTCTGGAATCAAAGGGGTGGTGACACAGCGTATAGTGTAACAAATAACTTGCATGTCAAAAATACCTCTCCAGAGTCGGCCCATCTTTCACCGTTCCACAAATGTTAGCACGGATAGAGTCCTCCACCCGAAGTGACAACAACTCGTGGATCTCAGCGTCTCCCCAATTTGACATCTTTCTGGTTGCATTGATATGTTTGTTTACTGTACACAGCCTGCATTCATTTTTAACCCCCCCCAGCCAGGGGTCACAGATGCAATACATCATCAAAACATCACACCTTGGTTGCAGAACAAGAGGGGTTCCTTTTACACAGCAGTCCAGAAGCATGATTCCATGTTTATCATGGCAAGTCGTGACATAGGTGAAACTAAATTATCCCTCCATTTCATTTCCACAGACATGGTTCTGGAATAAAGGGGAAATATTCCTGGAACAGAAGTGCTGTGTAAAAGGGGCTTGTACCTGCTTTGTTAGGTACCATGAAGTAATGGTACTAATGCAAGTAATGATGTTCAAAGGGATAATGTGGATGTGGACAGGGGTCTGGATCAGCACTTATGTTGGTTTAATATTCTAAAAGTGATGTTCTAATGTTCTAAAATACATGTTGTTTTTTACCTTACGTGTGTACATATATATATATATATATATAT
This sequence comes from Sphaeramia orbicularis, assembly GCF_902148855.1. NCBI lineage: Eukaryota > Metazoa > Chordata > Actinopteri > Kurtiformes > Apogonidae > Sphaeramia > Sphaeramia orbicularis. The sequence continues at coordinate 12,843,257 of NC_043965.1, forward strand.
ACACACACACACACACACACACACACACACACAGGGTGGGGAAGCAAAATTTACAATATTTTGAGGCAGGGATTGAAAGACAGTGTATGACCAATTAGTTTATTGAAAGTCATGAGAATTTATTTGCCACAAGAAAATTGACATAATAGAAAATGTTTTTATTCTATGTGTCCTCCTTCTTTCTCAATAACTGCCTTCACACACTTCCTGAAACTTGTGCAAGTGTTCCTCAAATATTCGGATGACAACTTCTCCCATTCTTCTTTAATAGTATCTTCCAGACTTTCTGGTAATAGTTTTGCTCATAGTCATTCTCTTCTTTCCATTATAAACAGTCTTTATGGACACTCCAACTATTTTTGAAATCTCCTTTGGTGTGACGAGTGCATTCAGCAAATCACACACTCTTTGACGTTTGCTTTCCCGATTACTCATACGGGCAAAAGTTTCTGAAAAGGTATGGATAATAGTGTTAGGTATGATTATGACATCAATATATGTTTGGTTTCAAAACAATTGACGTAGTGCCTGCTGAGAAAAAACAACTAAATGTTCATTGTAAATTTTGCTTCCCCACCCTGTAGATAGACAGACAGACAGACAGACAGACAGACAGACAGACAGACAGACAGACAGACAGACAGACAGACAGACAGAGACAGATAGATAGATAGATCAGTGGCGGCTGCTCAGTGCAAGAAATGAACAAGTAATTTCGTAGTGGTTTCTCTCCATTTCACAGCAGAATGTGCGACGGTATTAAACTGAACTGTGTCAGTGAAGGAGTAGATCTGAAAACAGCTGTCAATCAAACGGGATTCAGCCTTTCGACTGATCCTCCAATCAACATATGGAAGCCACACACACGCCCACAGCTCCATTCACTCCCAGAGACACCAGGTGTCCGGGGGCGGGCCAACATCGTGGCATTTATCCAATTACCGTCCAGTTTTGAGGCAATGAAAAAAACTGTTCCACTCAGTCCCATTGAAGTGCATGGACGCTGAGCGTCTACGGACAAATGCACTGAGCAGAGATCGAATGAGAAAACAGCACAACGGGAATGTATGAGAAGTGAACAACATCAAGTCTGATGATTTGTGATAAAGCTGATTCTGAACGAACTCGTCTGTGAGATGAACGTGTTCTAACACATTTGTAGTCAATGAAATGTCAACACAACCGAACATATTTAACCATTTAATTTTCATAATTTCATAATTCATAATTTTAGGGGAAGCCGAGCTTCCCTTGCAGTCTATGAGAAATCACCACTTATACATACATACATATTATATATATATATATATATATATATATATATATATATATAAAAAACTAATAAGTTATTTTAAAAAAAGTACTAAAGTCTTGTTCTGTCCTCCAATAACACACTATAGTTGAAACTGTGAATTTCAGAGTATTCCTATAAGTGCCCTATAAAGGGTTAACACCAAACCGGAGAACCAACAGATACATCTTTTTATATGTTATTTTTTACAACAAAAAGCTACAAAGAACATTATCTTGTGCATAAACTCATATCAGGTGTGAGCAAGTTTGACAAAACACAATGAAAATGTGCACATTAGATTTTCCACAGAGTGGATGAAGTGTGTGTGGATGTGAGGGCAGAGCTCGTGGTCCAAATGAATCACTACAGTCCAACAGAACGGTAAGGTTGGTCATAAAAATAAAACTAATAGGCTGTAAAAGTGGATGTGAGCTCCCTCTCAAACTCTAATGAATGTGCTGTGATATCGTCTGTTTGAATGAGGAAATGAAACCGCCTATCAGAGCTCCTCCAGACACCAAAGTAGAGAAGAGACGCACAAGAGGCTCATGAGGCGTCTTAACCCCATCATGCTTGATTGTTACCCTGAAATGTATCTCAGCATGACATGTTGAAGGATGTCTCAATTCCTCTATGTATATAGTATATATTTATATTTACTTCCATTTCCTATAGATTTGGATATATGCAAATCTTGTATTTTTTGTTTTATTAGTGTGTTCTATTTATGTAATGTATTGCTTTTATCTCTTCACACTTACTTTCCTTTTTTTTTTTTTTTTTTTGCTAGTGTTTTTTCAAGAGTATTTTTGTTTGCAACTGGGTGGTCCATACATATCATCACTTACCCTAGTGTGAAAACGAAACTGAAACTTAATATTCTTTAAACGTCCGACTCCTGGCTTCTATGTATCTGTTATACAGCGGACCCTGTATCCACTGGACCCCCTCCACTGCTCTATGGGCCCCCCACAAACACTGGGCCCCATGAATTTGTCATGTTTACCCCACCGTATCGGCACCCCAGGTTTTAGGATCAAAGTTCGACAAGTTTATACTAAATAAGTTACTCAGAATGTACATTAGTAAGCGATTAAGGATGTTGAACATGAACTGTGAACTGGAACAAACTGAACAACAAGTATTTGAATTTAGACCCAGCAGTTTTTGTTTTGGGCTCTTTTTTTTTTTTTTTTCTAAATCAGTCCAGCTGCTTTTTGACACCTGGTTGAACTCCAAAAAGCAGGTACATGGTCAAAACTCGGTAAATACACAGTAAAAAAAAAAAAAATAAAGGAAAATCATGACAACAGTGCAAACAACAGCAAAAGCAAAAACAGCAAGGAAAACAGTGCAAAAAAGTCCAAACCATCTATTTTTATAGTGAGTGTGTGTGTGTGTGTGTGTGTGTGTGTGTGTGTGTGTGTGTGTGTGTGCACTGAGCATGCTCAGATGTCCATGAAAAGCACAGTTTGAAAATTTTTCCTACTGAGCAAACGGTTGAATTTTTAGGAATATTTCAAATAAATCATACATACAGAACACTCACCACAGACACGTCAGGGGTTAAAGGGTTAAACTAGTGGTTTATGACCTTCAAGACAAAATTGAGGCTCAGAGGAGGCAATGATGCATGTACCTGTGTGTAATATGAAGAACGATCAGGAATTTTTTAACAAGACCCCTCAGTATCATCTTAAAATACTACACCATTTTCATTCTCATTGCTCCATACCGATGTTTTACCCACAAGACAAAACTTTTAGCTGCAGACACACTTCCTATTCAACCATTTTTTCCACTTTCCAACAAGACAAAATAAAGGCTGAAGGAAACCCATGTTTTTTAGACAAGTTTTAGTGCAAATGATCACTGGGTCGGATTCCATCACGAGAAATTGCTGATGTGATACATTGATGAAGCTTGTATTATCAGCATCCTAGATGACTTTAGTTGAACTTTCTTTTCCTGTGTAGCACATTTCAACATTTTCTGAAAGATGGAAAATGTACCCAGCCTTCGTCTTCTTTCTCTGTAGTTTTTCTTTCATTCCTTCTTTTCTTTTTTTTTTGCACTGTCACTCTATTTACCAGCATTGTGACTGCAACTTTATGACCCCGCAAAGGGGCCATTGATACTGCTTTACCATTGATTTCTTTCTTCCCCCGCAATTGATTTTAAATCCCCACAGGCCTTAACTCCTGCTCCCACTGGGCTCATATAAAACTTTGGGCTATAGAAAATAAATGAGGTCAACCTGATCCCATGGTCACTGGCAGAATCTCACACAAAATGTCATGTTATGTACAAAGCCATTTGTGGTCCTGGAGGAAATTCAGTTTAGAAGGGAGGACAAAGCAGCAGGACACAACAGCAGCCCATGCTTCCAAAACAACAGTTACTTACTCATATTGTCACTAATTAAAAGCCCTGTTCTCACATCCTTTCATCTTTCAGTGTTTTTTGGTGGGGTGAATAGCTACTGCCACAATACTGTGCCACGAAATATCGCTTTGTCTACTGCCACAGAGCCAATCAAATGTTAGCATTTGTACTGTGACAGTAAGCAGTAATGACATTTTGTTTCCACAGAGCCAACCATGGATACTGTTAGAAAAATTAGGCTATTAGACTATATCCTGTAAATATTAGGTGTCCAGAGCACGAGTCATGAATGGGTTATGATGACATTTTGCAAGAATGCCCGGACATATCCACTTAGGATATGTCTACCAGTTCTTTGCTTTCTGTTTGTTTTGTTCTACAGGGTGTCCCATAAGTCTCCATACATAGGAAAAATAAGTCTTTCTTGACATAAACCATTTTTATTTATATAATATGCTCTATATGACTGCCATTTTGTCGGGAACACATTTCAATGCGTGTCCTCCACTGCTGAAGAACTATAAAGAAGAAATATAAAGAAATACATGTTAGAACCATATATGTATGGAATGTATTATGTCTCCTATGTATGGAGACTTATGGGACACCCTGTAGTTTGGGACCAAAGCGTACTTGTTGTCCATCCAGTTTGGGTCCAGAGCAGGCTGCGGCCCTTTGAGGAGATCAGGCCATGGGGCAGGTGGAGGAAGAGTACAGACGTGGTCACTGAACCCATGCATCATTGTGTTTTGAATACCTAAGCCAATGGTGAACCTGATCAATGTCATAATATTTGTACACTTGGTCCAATGATTGTAATATTCATGTTCTTTCATAAGATCTTGAACTTCCTGTTGATAGTCAGTCAACTGCTGCATCTCACTGTATGTACTTGACTCCTTGCAAGTAAAATCTTCTAATTCCAGAATCCAGAGACTCCGTCTTTTGTCTCAGAGTATATCACAGAATTTTTCTATCAGATACTGTTCCATGAACTCATTAGCCTCTTGTAGCCACAGTACTGGGGTGATAGCCTATAGAGCACAGGTGTCAAACATGCGGCCCGGGGGCCAAATCCGGCCCGCCAAAGGTTCCATTCCGGCCCGCGGGATCAAAGTGCAAAAATTAACCTGAACAGTCCAGGTTGTCAAAATCATTTTGGTTCAGGTTCCACATACAGACCAATGTGATCTCCAGTAAAAATAACAACACAATAACCCATAAATAATGACGACAAATTTTCTTTATGAAAAATTAATGAAAGTGAAAAAAATAACATTACACTGTGAAAATATTTACATTTACAAAACTATTCCATCACAATAAAATGCAAATAAATACTTAAATAAAAACAAAGATGAACAACCCCAAATGTGCAATTTGAACAATATTCTGCCTGTTACTAAATGTTTTGTGCATTTATGGATCCACTGTGATCTGGAGTTGTGTTAATAATAAGAGATGGAATATTGGAGAAATTGTTCAAGTTTTAGTTCCAACTCCAAAATTTTAACAATATTCTGCCTGTTACCAAATGTTTATGGAACATTGTGTGTAAATGTACATGTGTAAATAATAAGCTGAGGCATAATATTGTTAAAATTGCACTAATTTTTCAAATGAATTTTCCGTTTTTTCAGATTATTCACTTTTTTTTTTTTTAAATGTAAATATTTTCATAATTTAATTGGGGCTTTTCTTTGTACTAAAACAAAAAGAAAAACTTGTATTTTTATTATTTATAGGTTATTAAGTCATTATTTTACTGGTCTGGCCTGCTTGAGATTAAACTAGGCTAAATATGGCCCCTGAACTAAAATGAGTTTGACAGCCCTGCTATAGAGGGTATGCACATACGTCACTTCCCCCCTAGGCCACGCCCCTCTAAGTCAGACTGAGTGGCAAAAACCAACCTGGTCAACATTACGGAGTATAGCAGTAAACACAGCCAGACCGGGAAAATGTGAAATATGAAATTAAATGAAGGACAATTGGACTGGACATGGATCTGTACGAGCTACCAAAGAACAAGTGGTCCATGAACAATGACCCGAAATCACATGTCCTGACATCCAGGGTGGAGGGGATCATCGCTATATTTACCTGAAACAAATATACATGGTTTCATCATCACTGACAACCAGGGGCTAAAACTAGGGCCCAGAACCAGCTGATCCACAGTGCATTTACAGTAGACCGTGGACTGACCCCAGTGAATATATGCAGGATCTACTGGTACTGAGGAGATTTACTGAGTCTAGTTCAGATCAAGTAATTTATACAACACACATACTACTGCTGTGGACCAGCAGGGGACCACTGGATTCTGGGAAATTTTATGCTTTTATTCTCCCCTGTTCTGTTTTGTTGTGTAAATGTTTCAACAGAAATTAATGGTCCATAAGAAGAAATTCTAGAAGGGCAATATGGATATAAGCAATGAAACTTTCTGTATCCATCCTATTGTTTCTTTTTTTGGAATGATTACAGCTGTAATTAATGTATGTAAAGGACATTTGCCTTTCCACTAAAAAGATAATAATAGTAAAAAAAATATACTTTATTGTCATTGTACAATGAAATTAGTACAACTCCAGTCAGTGCAGCAATATTTACAAACACAAGCACTACAGAAATAAGAGAAGACCGAATATAAAATTACAAAAAACTAAAAAAAAAAAAAAAAGAAAGAAAATTTTATAAAAATTACAATTTAACAAAGTAACATAAAAATAGAGCTTAGCAGAATAAAAAACAAAACTGGATAAAACATAAATAGGCACAATTTACAGTTTTAACAGTGTGTGTATCTATGAACAGTATAAACCAGGGGTGTCAAACTCATTTTAATTCAGGGGCCACATTCAGCTAAATTTGATCTGAAGTGGGCCGGACCAGACAAATAATAACATAATAACCTATAAATAATGACAACTCCAAATTTTTTGTCTCTGTTTAAGTGTAAAAAAACAAAAACATTAAATTATGAAAATACTTACTTTTATAAACTATCAAAAAAAAAAAAAAAAAAAAAAAAAAACCTGAACTTTAAATTAATAAACTTAAGAAAATTTAGTACAATTTTCACAATATTATTCCTCAACTTCTCATTTCTCCATGTGCATTATGGATCAGATCTACGAAGACACTGAACACTGAGGAACAGGCAGAAAAGAGTTCAAATTGGGCTGAATTTTCTTTAGACATTTCAGGTTGTTCATATTTGTTCAGTTATTCACATTTTAGTGTTACAGGAGAGTTTGTAAATGTAAATATTTTCATAATTTAATGTTTGGTTTTTTTTGCACTAAAACAAAGAAAAAAAATTAAGTTGTTAATTCTAGATTTTTTTTGGCTCAGAGTCTGGTTTTGACCAACTCCATATATAATGTGTTATGAGATAACTTTTGTTGTGATCTGGCGCTATATAAATATAATTTTGATTGACTGATTGATTTGATTGGTTTTCCCTTGTAAGTCGCTTTGGAAAAAAGCATCTGCCAAATGCATAAATGTAAATGTAATTCAAGATTTTTTTTACTTAATTGAGGATTTTTTAAATTTTTTTTTTTTTTTTTGCTTAATTCAAGATTTTTTTTTTTTACTTAATTGAAGATATTTTTTAGTCTTAATTCAAGATTTTTTTTACTTAACTGAAAACATTTTTTTTAGCTTTATTCAAGATTTTTTTTTACTTAATTGAAGAATTTTTTTGGCTTAATTGAAGATTTTTTGCTAAATGTGAGATTTTTTTTTTTTTGGCTTAATTGAAGATTTTTTTGCTTAATTGAAGATTTTTTTTTTCTTGCTTAATTCAAGAGTTTTTGCTAAATGTGAGATTTGTTTGTTTTTTTTTTGCTTAATTGAATATTGTTTTACTTGATTGAGGATTTTTTTTTTTTTTTGCTTAATTAAAGATTTTTTTCAAGCTATTTTTTTTTTTCCTTAATTCAGTTGAAGTCTGTGAAATTTTTGCACTTGGCAAAAACATCCCAGGGGCGAACTGGACCCTTTGGTGGGCCACATTTGGCCCCCGGGCCGCATGTTTGACACCCCTGATATAAACAGTGTGCATTACCATGAATAACAGTATGTCTTTGTATGAGAGAAGAAGTTGAGATCAGTTTTCTTCACATACTGCAGCAGTATTATCATATGAGCATAAAGTTTTTGAAAGGTTATGACTGATAATGTCGTATGTACAGAAAAACTACTCACGTTTCATCATTTGTTCCGGAAATTCTTGCCAAAACTCCAAACTTTGTGTGATTAAGTCAAAGTACCTGCATGGTCAAAGTACTCCAACTCTTCTCTTTGTTAAAAAAAAAAAATAATAATAATTAAAAAAGCATAAGGTATCCTGATTTTCGCTGTGACTACCCTTTCTAAAAATAAAAGCACTCAGTATGGTGTGTGAAGTCATTTTGGATAAAAGTGTCTGCTAAATACCATTTAGTATATTGTATTGCTCCCATTAATGCGATATGGACCTGAGTCTCTCACTGCCCATTGACTTCATCCATTCCCAGTAGACCATCTATCTGTCCATTGACTGCCATTTAGTGTCAACGGGGCCATAACTCGTCAGCTGAATGACGTTTAGACACTCAGCGGCTCGTTCCAAAGGCCAGGGGTTAGATGGCTGTTGAGGGGACACTTCACTCACTCTTTCCCATCCGTTTATCCACCCCGTCTTCCACACACCCACCTTCTTTTCCATCTGTGTTTTTTAGATCTCCTACTCTCTCTCTCCACTTCCATTCGGCCCCTTTTCTTTCTAACTTTCCCTCCCTTCATGTCCTTTTTTTCTCTTAGTACCTATAGGACACATTATAATAGGTGTAAAGTGCACAGAGAGCCACTTCACAATAATTACCAGATAAGTCCAACGCTTCCAACTTTGAACTCCTCACTACATTTGCAAACTTTCAAACCATTTTAGAGACTGTTCTATTGAACGAGGGACTAAAAATAGCAGTTCATTAACACATTAAGACCCAGTGCTACTTTTGCGACAGTTCCCAAATGAATTTTTCTCTCTATTTAACCTTTCTTAAGTGATTTATCACTATTTATTGTAATATTATCCTCTGTATTTTGCATTTCTTCAATAAAAATCTGGATTTTCCCATAATTACTTTACAGATCACGTAGATCAGGGGTGTCAAACTCATTTTGGTTCAGGGGGCATATTTAGCCCAATTTGATCTCAAGCGGGCCAGACAAGTGAAATAATGACTTAATAACCTATAAATATTGACAAATCCAAGTTTTTCTTTTTGTTTTAGTACAAAAAAAACCCCAATTAAATTATGAAAATATTTACATTTCACAAAAAAGACGTGAATAACCTGAAAAAACAGAAATTTCATTTGAAAAATTAGTGCAATTTTAACAATATTATGCCTCGACTTATTATTTATACATGTACATTTACACACAGTGTTACATAAACATTTGGTAACAGGCAGAATATTGTTAAAATTTTGGAGTTTAGAACAAAAAATTTGAACAATTTTTACAATATTCCATCTCTTATTATTAACACAACTACAGATCACAGTGGATCCATAAATGCACAAAACATTTAGTAACAGGCAGAATATTGTTCAAATTGCACATTTCAGGTTGTTCATCTTCATTTTTATCTATGTATTTATTTGCATTTTATTGTGACAGAATAGTTTTGTAAATGTAAATATTTTCACAGTGTAATGTTATTTTTTTCACTTCAATTTTTTCCACATAATATGTCACAAAGAAAACTTGTCGTCATTATTTATGGGTTATTATGTTGTTATTTTTACTGTGGATCACATTGGTCTGTATGTGGAACCTGAACTAAAATGATTTTGACCACCTTGACTGTTCAGGCTAATTTTTGCACTTTCATCCTGTGGGCCGGAATGAAACCTTTGGCAGGCCAGATTTGGCCCCCGGGCCGCATGTTTGGCAAAAGCTCAGCAAAAGCTCAGATTAAAGTTATTTGTTGTAATATCGGAAACAGAGAAAAATAAAGAAAAAGTAACATTTTTCAGCAAATATGCCATTAATTGAACACAAAAGAAGTGTATTCATCTGTTGTCACTGAATAGATGCTCATGAAAAGTCAAAATTCAAACGTTTAAAAAAAAAAAAAAAAAAGAAGAAGACAAAAAGAGATATTTTTGGCAAAGATATCAATAACTAAACATAAACCCAGTGTGCCCATCACTGTCATTGATCCAACTCCATGGGTTTTACTGGTGAATCGATGTTGTAGAAGATGACAGTGTTTCCACGGTAACTACAGAGCCTCTGAACATAACATCTGAAAGAAAACTAAACTTGACCCCTGCACTTCTACATTATACCACCACTTAAATGGTAGCACCTTTATTAACATAAGTTAATGTGCAAGAAGAAAAGGAGAGAGGAAATAAGTTTATGTAGAAATATGGGCGTACATTAAAACTGCAGTTTGAAGCACTGACAGGAAGCACAGTGTAGGGGGTGGGGGGTGGGGGGGTGGGGGGGTTACAGGGGTGTGCTTTTACCATGACCAGCCAGGCGAGACCATTGATTCTACTCTTCACTTGCTGAAACAGAGCAGACAGAACGTCAATCAATCTGACTCTTTTTCCCTCCTCATGCCTTTTCCCTTTTATTTTCCAGGTATTTTTCTCCTTCCTCCTCCTCCCTGGATAGTATTTACCCTGCGTCAGTCCTTCAGAGTGCTAAATGCCATGGATCACAGGCACATCATGTAGGTTCTCACATTTATGACGAACAAGGAAAGAACAACATTATCTAGTTCTGTGTTATCAAAAAGTGGAACATATGAGCTCTACTCCAACAGCAGATGGTTTAATGTAATTATCCTGTAAACTGGAATGGTTTAGACTTTTCTGTGCTCTTCATTGTGGGAGTCGGTTACTGTACACTTTAATTAGACGGCTTTCATTAAACTGCATTTGACAGCTGATGAAAGCAAAACACTGACGGGAAAAGACGCAGATTCACAGACAATCAGTGAGGATTCCACAAAAAGTGCTTGTGTCATTAAATAACATTTCATGCTTTTATTAAATGTTTTTAGTATATATATTCATATCCTCCTGAGACCCAGCAATGCATTCTTGTCCTTTGTAGTGGACAAGAGTTTCACAGTTTTATAAAAAAAAAAACAACCAAAAAAAAAACAACTGTCCACTGCAAGGGACATTACATTAAATACAAATGTAAAAAAAACAAAAACATTATATATATATATATATATATATATATATATATATATATATGAAAAACTGTGGCATCATACGGTTTCCAATCAAGGCGACAAGAAAAGCACTCGGAGAGCGCAGACCTCCGCCAAGACAGATCCCCCCCCCCCCCCCCCCCCCCCCCCCCATCACCACCAAAATTTAATAATTTATTCCTTGTGCCAGTATATACATTTCCTGAAAATTTCATGAAAATCCGTCCATAACTTTTTGAGTTATGTTGCTAACAAAAAAACAAACGAAAATACAAACACACAAACCGACAAAGCAAAGTAATCACAATACATCCTGGCGGAGGTAAATATGTCATGTAAAAAAACATACCTTTTACTTACTGGGTCTCAGAAGAATATATTATTATTATTATTATTATTATTATTATTATTATTATTATTATTATTACCTTTATTTAACGAGGAAAAAAGCCAAATGAGACAAAAAATCCCTTTTTCAAGAGCGTCCTGATCAAGACAGCAGCAGAAGTTACAGAAAATAGTAATCACAGGCATACACCCACACTAAAAATATCCATAAAACACAATAAAAGTCAGTTCTAAAACCATACATAAAACATTAAAATAAGAACATATATATAAAACACAACTATTATATTAAAAAGGTATTAAAAGTATAAGAACAATGTTCCTTAAAAGCATCTCAAATTAATAACTGATTCAATCAGAAAAAACATCTACATCCAGATTTATCTTTTTCCCATTCATTTAAAATGACTTTGAATGTATTTAAAGGTGTGTGTGTGTGTGTGTTTTATTATATGATATAATATATACAAAAACATACTCACTGCTCATAGTCTGAAATTAATGAAAATAATCCTTTAGGTTTCTGTTATAATCCACCCTGTTAAAGTAAAAAAACAAAACAAAACAAAAAAACCCCTTCCCATCATTATAGTGTTTAGTGTAAAGGGATCAGTTATTTTTGACCTTTCCTGAATATGTAGGTGGAACAGTAACTGGGGCCACCAGAGACTGGAGTTCCCATCCAACCCCATGTAGGGTTTTAGTTTGAGGCAAAACAAACAAATATGTGGGTTAGGGTTGGGAAAATGTCATGGTTGGACTTTTGCATTTATTCCTTCCCTGTGTTTTCAGGCTGTTGCAAATCTAGTCCTTATCTAGGTATCTGAATTTAAAAATAAACAAATAAATAAATAATAATCTTATTTTCTTCTTAAAATATTAAAGTTATTGTCAAATTTTGTTATAGTTATTTTTCATTAATTTGTTTATTTTTTGTTATTTACATTTCTGTAGCTTTAAGTGGAGAAAATACTTACATAAGATTTAATGAAATAATGTCTAATTAGACAATGAACCCACAAATTAATATATTGTAATAGATTTTTAACAGATTTGTTCTACTTCTTAAGACCCATTAAGATATCTGCTTTGCTTTGTTGACATATTGTTTGTAGACGCAGTCCGTTAGTTAAATCATTACTTCTGCCAAGGAGGTTATGTTTTTGTCGGCATTGGTTTGTCTGTTTGTTTGTGTGCAAGATAACTCAAAAAGTTATGGACGGATTTGGATGAAAATTTCAGGAAATGTTGATACTGGCACAAGGAACAAATGATTACATTTTGGTGGTGATCAGGGGGGTGGGGGGCGCTGATCTGCCTTGGCGGAGGTCTGTGCTCTACGAGTGATTCTAGTTACCTCCGCCAAGGAGGTTATGTTTTTGCCAGGGTTTGTTTGTTTGTTTGTTTGTTTGTTTGTTTGTCTGTCCGTTAGTGTGCAACATAACTCAAAAAGTTATGGACAGATTTGGATGAAATTTTCAGGGTTTGTTGGAAATGGGATAAGGAAGAAATGATTAAATTTTGGTGGTGATCGGGGGTGGGGGGGCCCACAGGGGGGGCCACTGATCAGCCTTGGCAGAGGTCTGCGCTCTCCGAGTGCTTCTAGTTTGTTATCTTATTAATGGCTACCTTTATATAATTTCCCTCAATACTGCATCCTTTTTTTCCCCCCTCCTCCACACATATCAAGAAACATTAATATGAAACATATGTGCATTTGGCATAAATGATAAGAACTGCAGAAATGTAAAATGGCAGCGTCTTCCTTTGGCATCTGGTTTGGTCCTGGTTCATTCGATTAATAATAATGTAAGTGCAGCTGCAGGTCCCACAGGTTTGTGGAGCAGACTTCCTGTGTAAATGTTCGCTCTTTTCACATTATATCCTCTGAGATGGTGCAGTTGAGTATCCAATAGAATGTGGTCTGCTTTGGAGCATCGTTAGCCCAAAGCCAGGTATCAGACAGAACCTGGAGGCTGAGGAACCCAACCAAACATTTAGCCCCAATGAAAGGAAAATGCTTGTACTCACTTTTAATTTAATTTAAAAACATTAACAACCCTAAAAGAGTATTTTAATGAACTCATTGTTATTTTATGCTAAAAACTTCTTGAATGGTCATGGAGAAGCCACTGTTAACCCTGTAAAGCCTGAACCATTAAATCATTGACAGAAAATTCCAGTTCTTTGAAACTGGAGCCTTTATTGGTCCTTCTGAACAACCAATTTTTTTTTTTTTTTTTTCCAAATATCAGTTTCCATGTATGAGTTTTAATTTTGTTTCATATTTGATACACCAGGTCTCAAAGCTCAAATATTATTTTTGAACAAACAAAAACATAATATAACACAAACATGTCTAACAAATTGGTAATTCCATTTCAAAATTGCCAAAGTTCTGCCTCCTTCCTCATTAATGACAGTCTTGTAGTGTCACTGGAAAGGCCTCTGGTGAATTCCTCCCCCTGGTGGATTATCTGTGTATTGCATGTATCTTATTGTATACATCAGGTTTTTCAAGAAAAAAATATCAAACTGATCATGTAGAGGGCTTCAAAACTCATGTGTCAAATATGATACGTTCAGCATTATAGGGTTAAAGTTAGTCTGCATCTTTATGTAAATCAGTCCCTCCAGAAAAATGCGAGCAAAAATCTTTGATTATGTGATGGAATATGCAGGATTTGTATGTGGTTTTATGCAGTGAAATCATGGAATCTGAAAAAAAGCATAATGTAAAAATATGTGGGAATTGGAAAAATATGCATTTCACTGAAAAAAACTGAGTGTTCTCCCACATGGTACTAATGTAAGGAATGATGTTCAAAGGGATCATGTGGATGTGGACAGGGGTCTGGATCAGCACTAATGTTGTTTTAATGTTTTAAAATACATGTTCCTTTCAGATTACATGTCTTTTTCTTGTAATTTATATACACTTCTTGGATAGTTTTTGGACACTTATGGGCAAGGAACCAAATATGGTAACTTCATTTGCCTTAATTTTCTACATAACAATAAATAATAATAATAATAATAATAATAATAATAATAATAATAATAATAATAATAATAATAATAAAGTAATAATGTCTTGTTATTTCCTAACACACTAAGGTTGACATTTTGAATTTCAGAACATTTCTATGAGTGAACTATAAAGAGTTAACAACAAACTAGAGAACAAAGAGATCCATCTTTTTTTATTTTATATTTCACAACAAAAAGCAGGTGTCTGGATCAGCACTTATGTTGTTCAAATGTACTAAATACATGTTCCTTTCACCTCACGTGTTGTTTTCTTGTATTTTTTAAAAATATATACTTCTTGGATATTTTTTGGACACTTATGGGCAAGGAACCAAATATGGTAACATCATTTACCTTGATTTTCTACATAACAATAAATAATAACAAAATAAAGTACTAAAGTCTTGCTATGTCCTCCAATAACACACTAAAATTGAAATTGTGAATTTCAGAGCAACAAGCAGGTGTCTGGATCAGCACTTATGTTGTTCCAATGTACTAAAAGACATGCTCCTTTCATCTTTTGTGTTTTTCTTCTAATTTTTGGATATTTTTTGGACACTTATGGGCAAGGAACCAAATATGGTAACATCATTTACCTTGATTTTCTACATAACAATAAATAATAATAACATTATTAATAGCAATAAATAATATTAATAGCAATACATAATAATAATAATAATTCATTCATTATCTGAACCTGCTTTATCCTCACTAGGGTCACGGGGGTCGCTTGGAGCCTATCCCAGCTACTTACGGGCGAAGGTGGGGTACACCCTGGACATTTCGCCAGTTCATCGCAGGGCTAATAATAATAATAATAATAATAATAATAATAAAAATAATAATAATAATAATAGTAGTAGTAGTAGTAGTAGTAGTAGTAGTAGTAGTAGTAGTAGTAGTAGTAGTCGTCGTCGTCGTCGTCGTTGTAACTACAAGCACTCAGAGAGCGCAGACCTCCGCCAAGGCTGATCAGTGGCCCCCCCCCCGTGGGCCCCCCAACCCCGATCACCACCAAAATTTAATGATTTCTTCCTTATCCCATTTCCAACAAACCCTGAAAATTTCAGCCAAATCTGTCCATAACTTTTTGAGTTATGTTGCACACTAATGGACAGACAAACAAACAAACAAACAGACAAACAAACAAACCCTGGCAAAAACATAACCTCCTTGGCGGAGGTAAAAATGCGGGGATTATGAAATCATGCGAGCCTGGGCGGAAATATGCTATTATTGCGGTGAGTATGTGTTTTTTATTTATTTATTTATTTTTAAATGCAGACCTCCACATAATGGACACCAACTCCTTGATAATGCGGTGAATTATGCGATCGCGTAATTGCGTTTTTCTTGAGGAACTGATAAATACACATAAGTACATAGGTTCTTGTTCTAGCCGCTCCTTTTCTTTTCTGTCTGGCTTCTTTCCTTTCTCGCCTTTACCCTGCATTTAACCTGCCTCCCCACTCCCTCTCTCTCTCACCCCCCCCCCCCCCTGAGCTCTACACTAATCATGCACTAGACAGTTCCACGGGCCTCCAATTCCACTTCAAAGGGCAACCATTTCCTCCTTGTCTGTAAGAGGAACTGTCAGCGTGTGCCTGCTTTCCTTCCTTCCTCCCAACCTACCTACCACCAAGAAAGAGCTAGAAACAGAAAAAGAGAGAGAGTGTGTTTGGGAGACCGAGGGGAAGGTAATGTCAAGAAAAGCCAGTTTAGTTTTACAGCCAGGTCCTGGAAGGGCGAGCCAGCCGGTAGGGGTAGCGTCGACGCCGTGGGTGGCACTCGGCGCAGATGAATCGCATCAGCACCGAGGCGCGTTTTTTGTTAAGCGCGTGTTGAAAGTAGCCACGCGTTGGGAAGAGCACACGTCAGCGCTTCGCCAGTCTTCAAATCGCTGGAGAAAAATATGGTGGAGAAAGAGAAAAAAAAAAAAAAAAAAAGTAGAAATGTAGTCAGGACCATTTTCAGGCTTAAGAAAAAGAAACGCTTTACCTTGCGATTTTCATTTGAACTTTTCTCCAGCTTCGCTTGCCTCTCTCTCTCTTCTTCTTCTTCTTCTCCTCCCTCCTCCTCCTCCCACTTCTCCTCGCTCGCTTTTTTTTTTTCCCACCCCGCAGGAGGAACAAGCGAGGCAGCCGGAGCGAGCGGCGAGCGGCGTGCTGTCCCGTTCCTCCCTGTCTCGTTTTCAAGAGCGTGAATTAAAGTTGCATTCCGTACCGCCATTGTTAGGGTAATAAGAAAAAGTTATCTTCAAAGGGTTCGGGCGGCGAGAGAGGAGAGAGCCGGGAGGGGAGGGGGGGGGGGGGGGTATGGGAGACGGCGGGAGGGTGGGGAGGGGGCGTGGGTAAAGTGGAATTTTTTTTTATTTCCCTCAGAGTCCTCCTAATGCGTGAAATTACACCTGCCACCTTCCTGTCTGTGTTGTGCGAGTGTGTGTTGGCGTGGGATTCTCTGCAAATATTCACACATTTCCATATTTGTGAATGTGCTTATCCACATACAAGCTCTGATGTGTATAGCACATACAACACCTTTAAATACGCACACATGCGCACCCTCCTTAATGCACATTCTTCCTCCCAGTGTGTGCTGTCTGAAGTTATATTTCTGCCAACACGCAGCACAACACTATATTCTTATTAACAGTTCCAATTCCTATTAACAGTCACTCCAAGATAGCAAGTTAATTAACTCTCTGCCCTCCTTCTCCCCTGGCTATCAGCACACAGGTAGCCTTTCATGTTGCTACTGAGAGATAGAGGTAAGGACAAGGGAGGTGGGGGGTGGGGGTGGGGGTGGGGGGGCAGGAGAGAGGGACGGTAGAATGGGGAGGTGCAGATGCACAAAGAAAGCAAAGGAAGAAGAGAAGAGGTAATGCACTGTAAAAAGAAATCTGTAATTTAATAGAAGACCGTCTCAGTTCCCTTAATTCCTGTATGTACATAGTGCATCTTTATGTTTACTTCCATTTCCTGTAGATTTGTACTAATGCAAATCTTGTATTTTTTTCTGTTTTATTAGTGTATTCTATTATTTATTACTTTTATGTCTTCACACTTTTCTTTTTTTGCTAGTGTTTTTTCAACACTAAAAAAAATCTGTAACTTAACAGAATTTTCAGTTTATTTTACAGATTTTTCCTGATGCAGGAAAATATCAATGGAATGAAAAAAATAGACAGATTTTACACATCAAATGTAAAATAACATGAAAAAACTATAACTGTGAATGACCATAAAATTTCCATTTTTTTTTAAAGATTTTTTTTTTTTTTTTTCACAGAAAAATACAGTTAAAATACATTTGCAAATGTATTGGAATTTCACAAATATTTATTTTCTATTTATGAGATTAAACTGTTAATTTAAAGTTTAATACTGTAAAAAAAAAAACAACAATAATAAAATAAGATAAAATTACTGACAATTAACCGTAAAAGAAGCATTTGTTCTGTAAGTTTAACAAGACTTGTTTGTTAATTGACAAATATCTTGTGTAATTATGGGAGGTTTCATAACAAAAATGTTGAATAAATGTATTTTTGTGAATGTATAACATGTATAAGCACTGATAAACTGTCCAAATACAGTTTTTATCAGTGGATTGTACAACTTAGTCTCATTGAAAATTATTTATATATATATATTTATAGGTAATTTGATTGTTTTAATACATGAAAATATTCTTTATTAAACATTAAAAAGTCAAAAAAAAGAAAAAAAAAAAAAGAAAAATCTCATGTAAAGTTAGGGCAAAAACTGCATTTTAATTATGGAAAAGTACTGTATTTTTATGAGATGGTTATTTTCCGTTATTTAACAGTATTTTTTCGGCACCCCTGCTGCCGGAATATTCCCGTTTTTTTTTTTGTTTTGTTTTGTTTTGTTTTGTTTTTTTTTTAAAGTGTAGAACAAGAAAAGGATAAGGCGAAACACGAGGGGTAAGGGAGAGCAGTAAAAAGAGAAGGTGGTGGTGTGTGTGTGTGTGTGTGTGTGGGGGGGGGGGGGGGTGAGGATGGAAACATGAGCTAAATTGGATTTGGATGAGAAACTGCTGAGAGGGTTGTAAAGTGGCAGGGACGGCACCGTGAATGTAAGAAAGTTTTTTTTTTCCTTCGTTTTTATAAAATTTCTTCATTTATCCCCCCCCCCCCCCCTTTATGCGCTGCATTACAACACCTGCTCAGAGCACAGCAGGAGATGAAACAAATGGAGGAAGGAGGAAGCGAGTCAAGGGGGCTCATAATGAAAGTGGTCGGGGTTTGATCTCTGGTGTACTTTAAGCAGCACTGACATCCGGATCATTGTGTTTTACAGTGGGGGCTAAGGGCCCTGCAGGAGAGCAAGGCAACACCACAGTTTAACACAGGAGCTTATGCCCCGGCTCTGCTAATTCTGATTATAAACATGTTCCAGCTCTTGTAAAGGCACCAAGCGCCTCTGAGGTGACTCCATCCCCAACGTATCCGTCTGCGATGGCTTAGTAGCCGCCGCAGTCAGAATAGTGGATGGGTGTGAAGCCATGCATGCGTGCTTCTGATGCCAGCGCCGTGCTTGAACCCACATAACTGATCTGTTTGGTTCAGGCCAAACAACCATTACTTCGGCAACTGGAGATTGATTGTTTTCACATGGCAGAACAGGAAGTGGGGACATTAAATATTTCTGAAAAATTCAGTAGAGAAATATTCTCTGGTGTTTTCTCTAATACACTTCTGTCAGAAAGACGAATTAAACAAGTTTCTCCTTATTTTCGTACTTTTCAAGTTTTGGATGTGATTCTGCTGCTGAGCGTGATTTTCTCCTTTACTTTTATCCCCATTAGTGACTCTTCTTGTACCGCCGCATCCGTTTGAATTCTGGTCAAGCACATGTGATCTGTACCATAACAGTATTATATTTTTTTCCCCTGGGAATTTTTCTTTGGTTGCTTTATTTGCTGCTGGTTGCTTGGTTGCTTTTGGTCATCAGATGTGTCCAATTCAAACCAAGGTTTTAATAGTTTGGGATTTTTCATTATAGTTTAGTTTTATTTAGTTTTGACTTTTTTTTCCTCTAATTCAGTTAGTTTTAATTAGTTTTTAGAGCAGGTTTGCTAGTTTTTATTAGTTTTAGTTATTTTCTAAATGCTTAGTTTTTTGTTTAGCTTTAGGGTTTTTTTTTTTATATCTTTTCTCTTCTTCGCCGTCAAATTCAAATAAATCCCAGACAGGACTCTGCTGCTTTCTCCCAACTTTAGTCTCCATGTTTCCAGGTAGAGTGGGGACGATAAGACAACTCTAAACGACAAGTGACGGACCGTTAAATATCATACGGTGCCAGCAGCTAAAATTACTTAAGTGAAATAAATCAATTTCGTATCAATCCAACATTTAGAAAGACAAAAACGAAGGGAATTTTATCCATAACTTTTATCTGTTTTAGTTAGTTTAGTACACACACAATACAGTTTCAGGGAGTTATCGTTTTTTTCTTTTAATTATAGTTTTTATTTATTTCAGTTAATGAAAATGTTTTTACAGTTCTAGTTTTCGTTAACAATAAGAACCTTGATTCAAACTCAAGTGCACTTAACTTTATTACTGCAGTTGTAGATATTCGACATTTATGTTGGTTGTTTGTGTTTGTTTTTGTTTGTTATATTTGTATTCAATACATGGTTAGCTTGGCCAGCCAACCGTTTGTCTCAATGAGAAATCCGTCTGGAATCACAGGGCTTGAATCTAAATATGAAGGCATTGTCAGAGAAATTTAAGAATACGGGGTGTAATCTCTAATTCAGTCCTTATTTTTGAATCAAACAACTGACAACACTTGTAAAGACTGTTAGAACTGACTTTGACTCGTGACAAAAAGAAGAACACCCGCCCTCCCAGGCTTGTGATTGGTCCGGTATAAAATAGATCAGGCATATTTCACCGCGACTGGCCCAATTCCAGACTGTTCTCTCAGTACTGAATACATTGAGAAAACTGGATGGCTGTTCAGGCTAATACATGGTACCAACCAAAAGTGAAATTACTGTTCTGTGTTGTTATTCACGGACCAACTCCTCTCTGTTACACTAGTCCAGGGGTGTCAAACTCATTTTAGTTCAGTTCCACATTCAGCTAAATTTGATCTGAAGTGGGCCGAACCAGCAAAGTAATAACATAATAATATATAAATAATGTCAACTCCAAACTTTTCTCTGTGTTTTAGAGCGAAAAACATAAATTTACATGATGAAAAGGTTTCCATCTACAAACTATCCTTTCAAAAGATGTGAATAACATGAACAAACTGAAAAAATAAGTGAAATTTCAACAATATTATGCCTAAATGTATTATTCACACATGTACATTATAACTTACAGATCACAGTGGATCTACAAATACACAAAATATTTATTAACAGGCAGAATATTGTTAAAATTGTACTTACTTCTCTTAAGACATTTCAGGTTGTTCATATTTGTTCAGGTTATTCACATTTTGAGCGAAATTATACTTTGTTTTATTATTAATAATAATAATAATAATAATAATAATAATAATAATAAACTTTATTTGTATAGCACCTTTCATACAGAAATTGTAGCCCAAAGTGCTTCACATTGATTGAAAAAATACAATATTAAAATACATTAAGATTTGATTATACATCAAGAAATAAAATGAAATTTGAGAGAAATACAATAAAATAAAAATAAAAATAGCGCACATTAAAATATTTGATTATGCATAGAATTTTTGAAGTGCAAGAAATAAGATGAAATTTGAGAGAAATACAATAAAATAAAAATAAAAACAGCGCACATTAAAATATTTGATTATGCATAGAATTTTTGAAGTGCAAGAAATAAGATGAAATTTGAAATACAATCAAATAAAAAATAAAAACAGAAATACAATCAAATAAAATAAAAATAAAAACCGCACATTCCTGGTTCCTGAATTGTGACCCCATTTTTATCTCCTTTCAAAGGCTAATGAGAATAAAAATGTTTTTAATTTGGTTTTAAATATATCCAGTGAACTGGCTTCTCTAATGTCTTTTGGAATTGTATTCCATAACTTTGGTGCATAGTCAGTAAAGGCTGTGTCCCCCATTTTCTTTGTAATATTTCTGGGAGTCGCTAGTAACCCTGCGTTTGATGACCTCAGTGTTCTAGTTTGTACATAATTGATCAGTGAGTTTGCAATGTAACTTGGTCCGGTTCCATTTAGAGCTTTATACGTGAGGAGTAGTATCTTAAAATCAATTCTGTAGGTTACCGGTAGCCAGTGCAGGGAAACCAACACTGGAGTAATGTGCTCTCTCTTCTTGGTTTTGGTTAATAACCTAGCTGCAGAGTTCTGAATCACTTTTAGTTTTAGTGTTTGAGTGTAAATGCATGAAAATATTTACATTTACAAAGAGAAAAATTTGGAGTTGTCATTATTTCTATGTTATTATGATAGTATTTTACTGGTCTGACCCACTTGAGACTGAATTGGTCTGAATGTGGAACCTGAACTAAAAGGATTTTTAATATTTTAGTGTCATTTTTGCATTTCACAAATTCATCCAAAGGGCCGGACTGGACACTTTGGCGGGCCAAATTTGGCCCCCAGGCCGCATGTTTGACACCTCTGCACTAGTCCTTTACAATTATGTCTTCAGCTAAGCTACAGTTATTATAGTTAGAACAGCTTCATTACTCTTTATTACGACATAAATGCTACGTCTGCACTAATTAGTAACTGCTATATGATGAAGTTACAATTTAACCCTTTCATGCATAATGGTTACTACAGTGGACAACTATTCTACAGCTGGTCACTTGTATATATTATTTTATGTATATTTTATATGTATATTATATTTTTATATTTTGTTGTTTTAGTTCCATAACAGCCAACCCAGTGGACACTGATGCATCATCCCAAACACTGACATTCAGACCATTACTGTAACTTTGCTGTTCTTGATAAACCTGATCTGCACGAACATGTTTAAGTTTAAACAGCAGTTAGTTGTTAGACTGTAATAAACAGTTTTGGGGTTATTTTTAAACAAAAAGTTTTTTGTTTTTTGTTTTACACATCTCCATGAAGTGAGTAATAACTAGCATTAGAATATGTTAAAATGTGAGAAAATATTAGATTAGCAGCATTAAACATGTTTTTATTTCATTCTTTTCATATCATTTTCTGATTTTGGGTTTTAAATACATGTTTCTTCAAGAATATAATGCATGGTGTAGCTGAGTGGACATTTTTGTAAATCTATAAAAAAAAAAAAAAAACCTCAACTGTATTGTTTTTTTCATGCCTAAGGAGGAATAAAAACACTCAAAAAAAAAAAAAAAAGAAAAACTCAACTAAGGTTCTCATAATAAATGCACGAAAGGGTTAATTACTTATGTCTAGAAAGTAGTTTGTTCTGTTGGTGTTTAACCAGTTTACACATAATGCTATTATTTCCAAATATGACAATATTCTGAATCTGACCCGTGTTGTGTAAACTTAGACAAACTGAACTGATCCATAAAGAAGATTACTTGGTCACAATAGCTCAGTTGCGGACAAAAACACTCTTGAAAAAACTAGCAAAAAAAATAAATAAATAAATAAATAAAAGGAAAGTGTGAAGAGATGAAAGCAAGAAATAATATAAATCAAACAACTTACTATGTAAAAGTGAAATGGGAAAGAGAATTTGACATAGAAATTGATGATATACAGTACAGGCCAAAAGTTTGGACACACCTTCTCATTCTTCGCATTTTCTTTATTTTCATGACTATTTACATTGTAGATTCTCACTAAAGGCATCAAAACTATGAATGAACACATGTGGAATTATGTACTTAACAAAAAAGTGTGAAATAACTGAAAACATCTCTTATATTCTAGTTTCTTCAAAGTAGCCACCCTTAGCTCTGATGACTGCCTTGCACACCCTTGGCATTCTCTTGATGAGCATCAAGAGGTAGTCACCTGAAATGGTTTCCACTTCATAGCTGTGCCTTGTCAGGGTTATTTAGTGGAATTTCTTGCCTTATTGATGGGGTTGGGACCATCAGTTGTGTTGTGCAGAAGTCAGGTTGATGCACAGCTGACAGCCCTATTGGACAACTGTTAGAATGCATATTATGGCGAGAACCAATTAGCTAAGTAAAGACAAACGAGTGGCCATCATTACTTTAAGAAATGAAGGTCAGTCAGTCTAGAAAATTTCAAAAACTTTGAATGTGTCCCCAAGTGCAGTCGCAAAAACCATCAAGCGCTCAGACGAAACTGGCTCACATGAGGACCGCCCCAGGAAAGGAAGACCAAGAGTCACCTCTGATGCTGAAGATAAGTTCATCTGAGTCACCAGCCTCAGAAATCGCAAATTAACAGCAGCTCAGATTAGAGACCAGATGAATACCACACAGAGCTCTAGCAGCAGACACATCTCTACAACAACTGTTAAGAGGAGACTGCGTGAATCAGGCCTTCATGGTCAAACAGCTGCTAGGAAACCACTGCTCAGGAGAGGCAACAAACACAAGAGATTTATTTGGGCCAAGAAACCCAAGGAATGGACATTAGACCAGTGGAAATCTGTGCTTTGGTCTGATGAGTCCAAATTTGAGATCTTTGGATCCAACCGCCGTGTCTTTGTGCGACGCAGAAAAGGTGAACGGATGGATGCTACATGCCTGGTTCCCACCGTGAAGCATGGAGGGGGAGGTGTGATGGTGTGGGGGTGCTTTGCTGGTGACACTGTTGGGGATTTATTCAAGATTGAAGGCAACCTGAATCAGCATGGCCACCACAGCATCCTGAAGTGACATGCCATTCCATCCGGTTTGCATTTAGTTGGACCATCATTTATGTTTCAACAGGACAATGACCCCAAACACACCTCCAGGCTGTGTGAGGGATATCTGACCAAGAAGGAGAGTGATGGAGTGCTGCGCCAGATGACCTGGCCTCCACAGTCACCGGACCTGAACCCAATCGAGATGGTTTGGGGTGAGCTGGACCGCAGAGTGAAGGCAAAAGGGCCAACAAGTGCTAAGCATCTCTGGGAACTTCTTCAAGACTGTTAGGAAACCATTTCAGGTGACTACCTCTTGATGCTCATCAAGAGAATGCCAAGAGTGTGCAAAACAGTCATCAGAGCTAAGGGTGGCTACTTTGAAGAAACTAGAATATAAGAGATGTTTTCAGTTATTTCACACTTTTTTGTTAAGTACATAATTCCACATGTGTTCATTCATAGTTTTGATGCCTTCAGTGAGAATCTACAATGTAAATAGTCATGAAAATAAAGAAAATGCAAAGAATGAGAAGGTGTGTCCAAACTTTTGGCCTGTACTGTAGATTGGCTAAACACGTGGAAATTACATCATACAACTACTAGCTCTCGGACATGGAGGGAATTTGCCTGGAAAAATCTTATAAGATTTTTTATTACACCCAAGTTTAAAAGTAAACAGTTCCAGAGGCATCAGGAGTGTTGGAGAGAATGCGGGGAGATGGATGTTGACCATTCTCATGTTTTTCGGAAATGTGCAAAACTTTCGGAATATTGGGAAATGATCTGCAATGTCCTATGTCAAGTATTAGGATACACAATTCCAAAGAAACCTGAAATTTTTTATTTATGCAACTTTGGTGATGGCACTATACGTGAATACGATAAATATTTGGTAAAGGTGATGTTGATAGCCGCAAAAAAATGTATAACAAGGAATTGGGGGAAGATGAACGTACCATCAAAGGATCAATTGATAACTACGATCGAGGACATATTTCTAATGGAAAAAACACACAGATTGAGACTACAAGAACCACAAATGAATGAAAAGTGGAAAAAATGGACATTATATAAGCAAAATAATTGATAAGACTGTGCTACCCAGACTTATTTATGTTGTTGTGTTTTCTTTTTGTTGTTGTCCTTTTAAAATTAATAAAATATAAGTTGCAAAAAAAAGAAATAATATAAATAGAATACACTAATAAAAGCAGAAATAAACAAGATTTGCATATGTACAAATCTATAGGAAATGGAATATACACTATGTACATATAAACAGCATATTCCACTTGTGGAGGATTCTGACTTAGGTGTTTTTCCAAATGGAACTTTTATCAATGAAGACGTGGGATACGCTGATATTCCAGTTTCGTAAGGACTCTTTGGACACGTATGCAGTGCATCCAGAAAAAACACTGAGTTTTATTGCAGGTTGTGACACACAGTCCCTGTTTAAATTGATGTGGTATAAAAGCTATCGTCTCTAGGAAAAATGGATGAAACCACATATAAATCCACATTTCTGATTGGAACTAGAAACGAATTGTTATACATTATGACAGAGGTTGTCTACAGGTTTTTAGACGTGAGCCAATTTGGAAAAGACGACCTGTTCAAGATGATGTTTGAAGACGTGAGAGTGGGAGTCAAGGTTCTGATAGTTTTGGATTTTTCATTAGAGTTTAGTTTTATGTAGTTTTGACTTTTTTTTTCTCTTAATTCAGTTAGTTTTCATTCATTTTTAGAGCAGGTTTGATAGTTTTTATTAGGTTTTTTTTCCCTAAATGATTAGTTTTTTCATATTTTTTTATCTTCCTAGTCGTCATATTCAAATAAATCCCAGACAGGACTCTGCTGCTTTCTCCCAAATTTAGTCTTCATGTTTCCAGGTGGAGTGGAGACGAGAAGACGACTCTAGACCAGAAGTAACGAAATAAATCGAATTCTTATCAATCCAACATTGACAAAGACAAAAACGAAAGGAATTTTATCCATAATTTTTATACGTTTTAGTTAGTTTAGTAAGCACACAATACAGTTTCAGTAATCGTTTTTTCTTTTAATTATAGTTTTTATTCATTTCCGTTAACGAAAATGTTTTTTCAATTCTAGTTTTCATCATTTTATTCATACAGTTCATACAGAAGGTCTACCAGTTTGGGAAAAAAAATACAAAATTTAATAAAATACAATTAATCAGGGTATACACAGCTGCATGTTTTCTTTTATTACCTTTTTCAGATTTTTTTCCCTTGTATGTACACGCTATAGGAGCCAAAATCAAATGGCTATTGGTGTGCATTTCTTTTACATCATCACAAAATTACACACTGTTAAATACTGTTTTTATAGTTATTGTTTTATTATTTTCTCGTCAAATTTCTTATATGTCTATATTTGGTGTTGTGACACTATTGCACTGCAAAAATTTAAATCTTGCAAAGTGTATTTTTCTCGTTTCTGTAAAGCGTCTTTGAGTACTTAGAAAAGTGCTATATAAAACTGATGTATTATTATTATTATTATTATTATTATTATTATTATTCATTTCTAGTCCAAATATCTCATCACACTTAAAATAAGGCATAATCACCTAAAGAGTAACTTTTCAGTGAGATAGAAGAACTTATTTTTAGACAGTAGATCTGGAAAATCTTATTTCAAGAAATCTTCCTAAGATAATTTTCACTTGTTCCATGGCAGATTTTTTTTTTTTTTTGCCTGAATTAAGCAAAAATAAATAAATAAATAAAAAATCTTGAATTAAGCAAAAAAAAAAAAAATCTGCCAATGGAACTAGTGAAAATTATCTTGGGAAGATTTCTTGAAATAAGATTTTTCAGATCTACTGTCTAAAAATAAGTTCTCATATCTCACTGAAAAGTTACTCTTTAGGTGATTATGTCTTATTTTAAGTGTGATGAGATATTTGGACTAGAAATGAGAAAAATACACTTGGTAAGATTTTGATTTTTTTCCAGTGTGGAACCTTCATTTCCTGAAGCTCTGTCCAAAGGATCAGTAAAGTTCTATCTAATCTAATCTAATCTATTAGTGCAAAACAATTTGAATTATTACATTTAAACCCATGGAAACATATCCTAAATACTGGGATGCATTTTTTCCCCCATTCCCACTTGTTCTGAACTCATTCATGTTTTGCAGGTCTGATTGGAAGGTTATTTCACGAGGGGGCGAATGATGTGGCCCTCAGGCAGCCGTTTGACAACCACTGACCTAGAGGCGAGATGTAAATTATTAATTCAATAAGCCTTGTCCTTTATCGCTCAAGTTTCCACCAGAGCAATTGTGGCTGAGGTTGTTTAGGTGCCTGTTTGACAACAGTATTCAGTGACCTGCATAAATGCTGCAGAGAACAGTACAAAACATAACGGAGCCTAAGGGTTCACTTCCACAATTCACCAGTGGGTATTTTTTCACCAAATATATCCAATTATAGTCCTGTTACAGCCAGTGTTTATACGATTACAGGTATAAAAGTCAAATGCATCGGCTCAAAACTACAGATACTACACAAGCTCAGGCACTAAATCAATGCCGAAGATTCTTCATCCTTTATCAGGCAAGTGACTATTTTTGGTCATTTCCGCACACATTACAAGCTAGTGGCAGCACCAGTAGGGCGTCTCAAAAATCCCTTTTCTCTTCAGATCACGGTGTTATTTAAACCAGTTAGTCTCCAACATGATAATAGCCCCCCAAAAAAATTTCAGCAAAATCCATCAACGTTTGACCCCCCCACCACCACAAAGTATGAAGGGTCCATCATAAAACACTAAAAATGCTCATTTTAACCCAGAAAATCACATATAATAAGGTCTTAAGTGTCCACAAATTGCTTTTTTTGGTATTTTACAGCGTCCCTGTAATATCAGCTTCATAGGTTATTGTATCAGGTGATATGTAAGTGAAAATAAGGTGATTTTAGGATAAAATAACTCAATTATAGGCTAAAAACTTGAAATAGAAAGAAGTTCAGAACAGTAAATCTAGTTGAACACAATGTTTATTTTCTTAACCCCCTTTTCAGCAAAATACAGGTTTTAGCTCAAGACAAATATAGCTGAACACTTAAATAATAAGGCTAAATACAAGATTTAAGGTTGCATAAATCAAAGACTTTAATGATGACTTTTATACATGTGCATTTCACAATTTATTCAGATATTACAGTGCATGTGTTTGGATGGTGGGAGGAGGCCGGAGTACCTGGAGAGAACCCACGCAGACATGGGAAGAACATGCAAACTCCACACAGAAAGGTCCCACCCCCATCAACTGGTGTTGGAATTGAACCCAGGACCTTCTGTCTGCGAGGCACCAGTGCTAACCACTGCACCACCGTGTCGCCCTCACTTCTCTGTACTGCAGTTGTCTTGCCATGGTACTTCTTTATCAAAGAGACTTAGTACCACAGTAGACTCAGTCAGGTACCACATGTGACGCAGTATGGATGTCTTTACTTTAGCCACTTTAGTATCCATTAAGAATAGTAATGCATTTAAAAACAGCATTTTTGGCATTTTTTGACAGGCCCTTCATACTTTGTGGTGGTCGGGGGGGGGTCAAACTTTGAAGAATTTTGCTGAAATTTTTTGGGGGGGGCTATTATCATGCTGGAGATGAACTGGGTTAAATAACGCTATGATCTGAAGAGAAAAGTGATTTTTGAGACGGCCTAAGCACCGGTTACAGTGAGTCAATCTCAGGTCCAATGTGGTCGACAGTCATGTTTCCCAAGTGTACTGTGAGAAATCATCAGGTATGCCGTGGAAGATAATCCAATTTCACCAGATTGGTTCTGTAACAAGGTTATTATCATTAACGAAAACTAACGAAATGACTAAAACTAGAATTGAAAAAACATTTTCATTAACTGAAATAAATAAAAACTAAAATTAAAAGAAAAAAATGACAACTAACTGAAACTTCAGCTACAACCTGTAGCCTTCCTCAGAATGGTCACCTGTTGTTCCTGTGACGTGTCATCGTCAGCTGTTTTATCCTGCTTTGGTGACCCTTCTGATGAAGGCTACAGGTTGTAGCCGAAACATGTCAAGGTAAAAGAATTAACTCTTTTTCTATCTGCCTGACAAATACGAAAAGAAAATCTGGGATAATGTGGATAGGGATGCACCGATTTCGATACGAGTATCGGGTATTGGCTCCGATACTCAGTGTATGTACTCGTATTCGTACTCGTAAAAGTAATCCGATACAAATGCACCGATACCACTTATGGCCGTGTGACATTCACAGTTCAGTGCAACAGGTACGAGGAGGAGGAATAATGTGTGTGGAGTGTGAAGAGTGTGGAGATTTTTCAAAATAATGTGACGGTGATAAAAGTAACGCTGACTGACAGTAAC
The DNA here is from genome assembly GCF_902148855.1 of Sphaeramia orbicularis. Classification (NCBI taxonomy): domain Eukaryota; kingdom Metazoa; phylum Chordata; class Actinopteri; order Kurtiformes; family Apogonidae; genus Sphaeramia; species Sphaeramia orbicularis. The sequence continues at coordinate 12,872,730 of NC_043965.1, forward strand.
GTTAAAGACACAGACAGATACAGACGCAGCGTTCTGTTCATCCGCTGCATACATTCCATCTGTTTTCCAGGTGATGGCAGATGCGTACCCAGACAGATAGGGGTACGGAGCAGTGTGGACCCCCACCAGCAGAAGTGAAAACCAAACTTATGTCTCATTTCTCTTTTCTCTTCCTGCTGAAGCTAAACTTTTAAACCTTACCAGTGAAAACGCTGCAATATTAGTATCACATTAGTGTTACCTCTGTCGTCTCCATGTTTGTTATTACTGACTTTCTTCTTCTTCTCAAAAAACTTTATTCATCTTCGTGGTATTTGTCCAGTATGATTAATTCAGAGCGGCGCCCTCTGGTGGATTAATTGACAAACACTCATTCCAACACATTAAATGTCAGTAGCAGCACTTTGTTCCAGTCAGACTAATGACAACGACAATAAAGCACATTTACAAAAGGAACTAAGAACTGGAATGGGATTATTAAGTACTCGTATCGGTATTCGGTATCGGCAAGTACTCAAATGTAAGTACTCATACTCGGTCTGGAAAAAAGTGGTATCGGTGCATCCCTAAATGTGGATGTTGACAGGTGTCTGAATCAGCACTTATGTTGGTCTAATGTTCTAAAACTGATGTTCTAATGTTGTAAAATATATGCTCCTGTCACGTTACATGTGTTTTTCTTGTTTGGTTTTTTTTGGCTACTTTACAGGTAAGGAAAACAAATATGGTAACTTCATTCACCTTGATTTTCTACAAAACAATAAAACATTTTGAAAAATTCCACAAAAGTTATAAAGTCATGTTAGGTCCTCCAAGACCACACTAAGGATGAAATTTAGAATCTCACAGAATTCCTATGAGCACTCTATAAAGGCTCAAGTATTTGCAAGACATCATTGGATTGCTTTTTCTGTTTTCGTTTTAAATTATGAGGGTGTGTGAAGACGTGTCTGTGAGTTCATGTCGACTTGCTTGTATATCTGAACGTTTCCCCCAGGCCTTTTTTCCAGATCAAGGCCTTCATGGTCTCAGCTCAATGAAGAGGTCATGACAGCCAATTAGCTCACACTAAACTGATCCAACCATCTGTGTGTGTGTGCACGGCCCAATCAATGCTCATGTTTTATCAGTGGGAACATTATTCATTCCATTGAATCATCACAGCATACAAAAAGAAGTGAGGAGATGTGTTTCCAGTGATCAAGTGAAATATTTTACAGCTTCAAGTGTGTTTGAGAGCGATTAATTTAAAGCATTTAAAGTCAAAGTAAGAGCTTTAGTCCATTCTGGTTGTAGTCATTGTACATATAGACAAACTACAAAAATTATCCTATCAAACATATATTTTCAATTCATGTCGTCTTCTGCGTTGATATAGTTTGCCGTTATTTGCTTCCTTAGGTGGTCAGACTAAGGCAGGGCCGGCGTCAGTCTTCAAATCCTTCTCCTCTTTCAGCTGTCTCCATGGTTCTAAATCATCTCCTATACATCTCCTTGTTTTATTTCTCACTTTGTCACGATGTATTTGGGAATAATAAGAGTCCTTTTAGGTTTAAAAACGTCAGACATTTGTGATCAGAAATGTTCCAGCTGCAGCCCACTGGGAACTGGCAACCTGGATACTGAAAGGCTTCTGACTCTGTGACTGGCAGACAGGTGATGGGCGGAGCCTCAGACCAAAACACACAATGTCAACATAAACATCATTTCGGGGCTGACACTGAGCTTTTCAACTGCACATATTCTGGCTGGACTACTACTGTCAGTGAGATCAGTATTTGAAATGAACATGATTCCTTGATGTCTGGTGACAGTCAAGGCAATTTTACAATTACTTAGAACATAATTCCTACATACTGCAGCTTTAAACTGTGCATGACTGTGATGCTCAGTCTTTTTATGTGATCTAGTAAATAAAGTTTACTTTATTTGTTTAGATTCACTTTATACTAAGCATATTCACATTATGTTTGACTTTTTCGGATAAATAAACTTTAAATTTCATATATTTCAGTTACATTTTACTTTAAAGTATTACTTCATGTTTATTAGAGCCAAGAATCATTTTTTTGAGTGTATGAATTATGAAAGAGCTGCAGCATCTGAAACCGACCACAATGAACATTTGTTATGACCTGGCTCAGAGGCCACAACAAAAAAGGGGAACACACCATGAATGAAGTTTAACACAAGAATATTTTATTAAATCAAAATAAGCCAAATTAAACAAAATTAGACCGAATTAGGAAAACACTAAAGTATTTTACAGAATGTGAATGAGCCATCAGTAATGTCAGTAGTGTAGGTGTGCATGAGTGGACGTGTGCTGATGTGGGTGTTGAAAAGTGCAAAACAGAACAAAATAGCAAAGCAACATAACCAACCCAAGAGCTTACAAACCAAGGACGTGTGAGGGCAGAGAGCAGAGACAGAGTGCTACAGGCAGACTATTTGAAGACAGGAACTCTGGGCGCCACAGGTGTTCCTAATCTCCTCATCAGGTGCCTGTTAAAAGACAAGAGCTGGAGACATGCATAGCTCCCCCAGGAGGACCCCAGGGGCCGTAACACATTTGACAGATAAACAGAACCACAGTGCTTCAGTTTCAGTTTCAGAGTTTGACAGTCACCATATATTTTTTATTCATAAGTTGTTTTTTTACCTCCGCCAAGGAGGTTATGTTTTTGTCGGCGTTGGTTTGTTTGTCTGTCTGTGTGCAAGATAACTCAAAAAGTTATGAACGGATTTGGATGAAAAATTCAGGAAATGTTGATACTGGCACAAGGAACAAATGGTTAAATTTTGGTGGCGATTGGGTGTGGGGGGGCCACGGGGGGCCCGCAGATCGGCCTTGGCGGAGGTCTGCGCTGTCTTTTCTAGAAAAGCACTCGTAGAGCACAGACCTCCGCCAAGGCCGATCAGCGGGCCCCCCGTGCCCCCCCCACCCCCCCCCACCCCCGATCACCACCAAAATTTAACCATTTGTTCCTTGTGCCAGTATCAACATTTCCTGAAATTTTCATCCAAATCCAGGACACTGATCTGCCTTGGCGGAGGTCTGCGCTCTATGAGTGCTTCTAGTTTTTTAATAAATTAGTAGAAATTTCAGGTGACCCCATTTCAATTCTATGTGACCCCATGTGGGGTCCTGACCTCAAGGGTGAAAAACACTGGGTTAAATCGAGAGAAAAAAATCATTTGGGAACTGGCACAAAAGTAGCACTGGGTCTTTATGGGTTAAGGCACTGCGTTTCATTTGGACAACTCTTTTTTTTTTTTTTTTTTTTTAATCAAATTTCTATTTATTTTCATTGTGCATCTCCAAAAGTACAATACAAAAAAAGAAAGAAATTCACATTTTATAATATAAGATTTTTTTTTTTTTTTTTTACAGTCTAACTCATACAGTCGCTTTTTGAAAATATCCACTACCTCCATGGTTCCCAGTGGTACTGCTTCTGTGTCTGGGGTCGCACAGAGGCTTAAATGTAAGATAATAGGATGATCTTTACATGGATCTGGGTAAGCATCCGCGAGCTCCCAAAAACGGACAGAATTACGTTTGGAATGTACACAGAGGACGAACAATACACTCCATCTGTATCCGTTTGTGTCTTTAACATCACTCACAGTCACCATTACTTTTGTCACAGTCATTTATTTTGAAACATCTCCACACTGCTGATATTACTCCTCTGCCTCATACCTGGTATCGGGTGGTTGTATCGGAGCACTTTTACGAGTACGAGTAGACTTACACGCACTCAGTACCGGACCGATAACTGATACTGGTATCAGTATTGGTGAATCTCTAATTAAAGTTGAGGGTTATTACATCAGAAACAGAAAAAAAAACTGAAGAAAAAGCAGCTTTTTCAGTCAAATCTCTCATTAACTGAACATAAACCAAGTGTCTCCATCTACTGTCACTGATCCAACTGCATGGGTTTTACTGGTGAATTAATGTTGTAGAAGATGACTGTGTTTCCATGGTAACTACGGAGCCTCTGAACGTCCAAATGAGTCATACATGATGACCATGAAACGATGACAAACTGTATTTTACACCAATTATTGACATGCATTGATAGGATTAGTGGCTCAACAGCACTGGGTTTCATTTGGACAACTCTTTTTTTTGGTTTTTTTAATCATTTTTTTTATTTATTTTCATGGTGCATCTCCAAAAGTACAATACAAAAAAAAAAAAAAAGAAATTCACATTTTATGATATAAGATTTTGTGACACACAAAGTATAAACCCCACCCCCCCAGAACCAATGGCGACCCCCATACCAACCCAACCTGGATTATTTGGACTATTCTAATGTGTGCATTTGTGCTACTGTCCAGGCTAATGAAACACTTTTTTTTTCTTTTTCTTTTTCTGCTTCACAACTTGATTGATTTTATTATATTAGAATTATGACAGATTTCAAAACATGTTTGGCAAGACTAAATTATTTTTACAAAGGTTATAGGTCAACAATGAGCATACCTATTTGGCCAATAGTTTAAAGTCAGCTTTATTTTATTCTATTTTAATATTTTTTATTTTTCTGAACAGCTTAATCCTCTGGAGGGTCGTGGGGGTGCTGGAGCCTATCCCAGCTACCATTGGGCGACGGTGCCTTCTTTTTACATTTTCTTACACTTTAAAAGGCAGTCAATGGAAAGGGACAAGCAAAGCAGTGAGCAAATTCTCTGAGGATGGAGTTTGGCTCTGATAGGACCCAGTACCACTTCCAGGATTATTATTATTATATTTTTTCCTCTACAAGTACAAGCACACATGTTAATCTGCTGAGCTCAGGCCTGAATGCCAGATTAGAGGTCTCTGTTGACAGGGAAAACATACTTGTGGACCTCAGAATGTAGATGGACTGCTGGTTTAATCCAGAGGAGCTCTGCTTAAAGCCATGTCTGAGCAGAGTTGTTCAAAGTTGGAGCAGTTGTTGGAACAGCTGTTATATGTATTTTAAATTGTTTAAGTTCACTAGTATTTATTAGTTTGTCATAATCAATATTTTTTTTGTCAATTTTGTAATTTGCCGCTGAAGTATACGGTGTTTCCCCTAAAGACAAATAGTGTTTGGTTCTCTTGTGGTTTGGATTCCTCTTTGAAAATATGTGATTTCTGGTTTATCTATAACTGCTTTTTTGGGACTTAACGGTCAGTCTATCATACAAGTAAAACATGTGTGAGTGCCGTCTCCTGCTTCATCATTGGAACCCACTTATAAGAGCAGTTACCGAAGCATCTCAACAGTCATGAAACATGTATTTACTGATAAAATGTGGGAAAACTATGGGGGGGCTTGTGATTCTGGGGGTTTATACTCAGGGGAGATCTACATAATGTTACCAATTCATGTCAGAAAAGATATGTAGTGTCTTAAAACTTTAATAAAGGTATGTGTAAAATAAATAAATAAAAAATCCATGAGAACAGCGGTAGAATAGCCGTCCACTGTAGTGACCACTATGCATGAAGGGGTTAAACTGTCTGTAACAGATCGGATACAGGTCGCATATCCTCCTAAGACCCAGCAATGCATTTTTGTCCTCTGTAGGGGACAAAAGTTTGACAGTTTTACTTAAAAAAAAATAAAAAATGCTGTCTATTGCAAAGGAAATTCCATTAATAAATAAATAAATAAATAAATAATAAAAATGGATGAACAAAAACTGTAGCATTATGCAATTTCCAATCAAGACAATGATTAAGACAAAACTTTCCTGGGTCTCAGGAGGATATGGGCACACACACACACACAAAAAAAAAATTTATAATAATAATCGGATTTGGGCCACATTTACCTGCAGTCTGATCGTAGTCTTTGTTGCAGTTGAACAAAAGGAATTTTAAGTGCGAGTCAACTTCTGTGTAGTTGTGACTGAAAATAAAACAAAAAAAGGATGAGATAAGATGAACAACCTGTGCACAGTAGTTGGTTCCTATCATTTCCCCAAAGGAATGGACATCCCCAATCTTAAAGAAGTTCAAACATCTGGTAAATAAGCTCAATATCAGCTGAATATGTGGCACACTTTCCTGTTCACTGTCCTAGTTTTGGGTTGTTACAGGGAGTGGTTTCACAGCCGGGTTGGGCTCAAATCCTAATTTGTTTATCTTCAAAATGTACTTCCTTTGTGTGTCTTTGGAGAATTGAAATTAGATGTTGTACCCAAGACGATTGGGGAGTGTCACTTAACTCTTATGTGTTGCGTATACATGTGTGTGTATTGTTTGCGGTGGATTGCAGTTTGTGTTATGATCTTAATTTGCTCATTGTAGGGAAAAAATAACGATTATGGCCTAAATATACTTTAAATTATTACTGCAAATAAACCTCTATCAGATTCTTATTTCAGTGTTCACTCAGCAATGATGTTTCCTGATATGGGCCCATTTCATATGCATAAATGTGAATTAAAAAAATATAAATTATTAATGTTTACCTGCTGTTGGCTCCGTTTAAAAAGTCATAGTGGAAAAAAAATTAAAATAAAATAAAAATCAGTCCATCCATTAGCTATACACGTGATCATTGCACAGGAAAACCGTAATCTTTTGTAGATCTAGCTTCCCTTCTTCCCTTCATGTCCGGGTTTCACCACCTCTTTCTTTCTTGCTTTTTATCTCTCTCTTCCTCTCTTTATCCCCTCCCTCGAATGTACTTGCGCGCACTCGCTCGCTCCTGTCACTCTTTGATCAAACTCCGCCATTCCGACGATGACGCTCTCAGCTGAAAGCTCTGCAGTAAAAATAAATAAAACGAAACAAGGCATAAATAAAATATGAGCATTATAATGAATAAATAAAGTTGTGACTGTATTAATAAGAGCGAGTCAGAAGTATCAGACGAATAGGAACCAGCACATGCCACCATCGCCTACGCACACTCCACAGATGAAAGTCGAAAATGTGTGGGCTAGTAGACAAGCCTTCTATATTTCTACTTTTTTTTTTTGTCATGATCGGTTCCTCTCTCTTTTAGCTTCATCATTCTCATTAATTTTATTGGTGTATTAGTGGGTTTGAAACCTGTTCATTAGTAACATTTTCAGATGATTTGCTTGTGGAGGACGGTTTAAGTTGAATTCATGTGGGGAAACATCAAGTTCAAACAAAAAGTAATCTACCAGTGGGTAAAAATATGGATATTTCTTAAAACTACAAGAAAAGTCGACATATTGTGCCACTTTCCCATCAGCAGTATTAGTACATGTTAACTCACCACAGCTTATTTGGTGTTTCCATTACTTGGGAGCAGAGCCCAACAGGTAATGGGAATGCTATTTCTAATATTGTTGTATTAATACAGTTGTTATTACCTCCGCCAAGGAGGTTATGTTTTTGTCTGCGTTGGTTTGTCTGCTTGTCTGTGTGCAAGATAACTCAAAAAGTTATGGACAGATTTGGATGAAAATTTCAGGAAATGTTGATTCTGGCACAATCAACAAATTCTTACATTTTGGTGGTGATTTGGCGGGGGGGGTCACTGATCAGCCTTGGCGGAGGTCTGCACTCTCCAAGTGCTTTTCTAGTTACATATTAGTGATGTGATGTTCACGAACTAATCGCATCTTTTGATCGGCTCTTTGAAATGAACGATGGGAACCAAGTGTTTGTAAAGAGCTGTTTTTTTTGTTGTTGTTTTTTTTTTTTTATAAGGAGGGAGTGTCCGATTGCCTGTCAATTTAGCGTCACTGGGGAGGCATTGGGCAGGAGGAGAATGTTCAAGCAGAAAAAAAAGAGTGCTTCCACACTGCGCATGCCTCATGGCAAGAAGTTAGCAAAAAAACAACAGTTTGAAGCGTGAGGTGAGCATACTGGAGGAGGCAGAGCTGGAAGACTGATCGAAACTGGAGAAAAGTTTGAGAGTGAGTGAGTGAGCACCTGTGAGTAATGAGCCAAAGAAAAATGTTATTTCATAAGAAAATGTTTTATTTTCTTCTTCATTTTTAGGATACAGACTAGTCCACATAATGTACCATGATGTTTTTGGTCAAATTCCAACACCAAAACATTGGTGTTTCAAAATAATCCAAAAAACATAAAAGAGCCAGTCTTTTGAATGGTTCTTTTCAGTGAACGGCTCCTGATTAAACGGCTCCGTTCAAAGAGCCAAAAGTCCCATCACTTTTACATATTGTTATTGTCAGGGTACAATTTGTTGGGGGGGATGGGGGAGATCAACCCCCCCCCCCCCTGGTTTTTACATCCCTGCTTCTTCTCAATGAATTTCATCCTCGGGGGGGGGCGGGGGGGGGGCAACCAACCAACTGAAATAACAGGCAGGTTGTGACAGTTTTCTTCCACCTATATCCTACATTACGGACACCAACGTTCACCTGAACCGAACTGTCGGCAGTCTCAGAATTCGTGAACGTCTCCATGCACTGGGGCGCCGTAAAGGGGGGGTAAATGTGACAAATTCACGGGGCCTAGCATTTGTTTGGGGGGGGGGGGGGGGGGGGGGGGGGCATAGAGCAGTGGAGGGGGTCCAGTGGATACAGGCTAGAAGTTGTGAAAATTTTGTGAAAGATCCGCTGTATAAGAGGAATAGAACCTGGGAGTTTGACGTTGAAACTAAAGTTTCACTTTAGTTTCACGCCTTAATGTAAATGTTGCATATCGTAAGTTTCCTTGTCACTTGGCGTCACTTAAATAAACGTTATGGGAGAAGAGAAAAAGAAAGAAAAAGAAATGCTATTCCTAGAGACAGAGCAACACTAAATGTGGAAAAAAAAATTATGCAGATCACAAATGTGTCAATCCAGAATCAATATGGTTGTGTCATCATACACTGAGCCAAAATGGAGGCAAATCTCTGAAAACAGCAGATCATATTTTTGAGTGAGCTCTGTCTTGATAAATTAACTATGGATTTCAAGTCTAGACAGATATATTATCTCCTCAAAAAATGTTAATATTTTATTTCAGGAATCATAACTTAGACTTTGAAGTTTGATCCTTCTCTATTGTTACCACACTGAAGACGGCGTCACTGTGACGTACACAAAGAACAGCCATGTTAAGGAAGTCCTATACCTACAGTGGAAATGCAGCACGCTGGTCTAGGATCTGAGGTAGACCAGGACTGCATGGATGCAGAAATGATTCTTATTAGAAACAATGAAGCTACAGTTGTTTAAAGCAGGGGTGTCAAACTCATTTTAGTTCAGGGGCCACATTCAGCCTAATATGAGAGAAAGTGGGCATGTTTGACACCTGTGGTTTAAAGCAACACTATGGAGTTTTTCAGCCTTCAAATTATATTTTCAAGGTCATTTTGGTGATATAACAACTCACAATAAGTTCAGCTACACTTTCGTCATCCCTCCAGAGCATCTGTATCACCTGTACTGGCACTCTGCAACTTCTCTGGTTTCGGGTTGTAACCCCTACACCACAGGTGTCAAACATGCGGCCCATGGGCCAAAACCGGCCCTCCAAAGGTTCCAATCAAGCCCGTGGCATGATTTTATGGCGTGCAAAAATGACACTGAAGATATGAACAGTCAAAGGTGTTGAACTGGTTTTAGCCCAGTGTGATCTATAGTAAAATAAGAGTCTAATAACCCTTACAATAAAATGTGAACAACCTGAAAATTAAGTCCAATTTTAACTATATTCCGTCTGTTACTAAATGTTTTGTGCATTTATGGATCCACAGTGATCTGTAGTTGTGTTAATAATAATAAGAGATGGAATATTGTAGAAATTGTTCAAATTTGCACATTTTGGGTTGTTTATCTTTGGTTTTATTAATGTATTTATTTGTATTTTATTGTGAAAGAATAGTTTTGTGAATGTAAATATTTTCACAGTGTAATCTTTTTTTTTTCCACATAATTTTTCACAAAGAAAATTTGTAGTTGTCATTATTTATTATTTATGGGTTATTGTGTTGTTGTTTTTACTGTGGATCACATTGGTCTGTAGGTGGAACCTGATCCAAAATGATTTGGACAACCTGGACTGTTCGGGTTAATTTTCGCACTTTCATCCTGCGGGCCGGAATGGAACCTTTGGTGGTCCAGATTTGGCCCCCGGGCCACATGTTTGACACCTGTGCAGTAGGATATACATATGCTGTAGAAGTGTGCAGGGCATCTGACTCTGACTCACTTTGTACACCTGTTAGAACATACTGTATATTAGGCTAAATGGGATGTGTGAAAATGCAACACCTTTCCTTATGCAACTAGGTATTGCAAAACAGGCTCATTACCATAGCAACAGAACGGAGCGGTGGTGATTGGCCAGGCTCCTTATCATTCCTGTCAGGACAGGTGTGAGCGCTCTCAGCTAAACTAGCTCTTGATTGGTTCAAACCGCCGTGAGGCCAACAAATCTCTAATCAGACTGTTAGCATATGAAAGAGGGAGCGAGGTGAGATAGAGGGAGCAGGAGGGAACGACACACAGAGGGGAGGGGGGGGGGCGATTACAGGGAGAGAGAAATTGGAAATGAGAATGGTATCTGGATATTTCCAATTAGAATGACTGGAAAAGTGTTCCCACACCACATTAATATGCACAAGCATGACAATGCAACAACATGCACATAATGAACACATGTGATTCCATCAACACAAAGGTAAGCGTAGCCTATATACCACCCACAGACACACTCCACACAGATGGGTGATTACGTCTGTGTGTCTGAGTTAGGACAAAGGCAGATGGTGCCTCTTAACACCCCATGGCACCTTTCCATCCATGCACATAGAAACATGTGCACATACTGACAGACAGGAAGATACTGCTGAACCCTTCAACACTTTGATTCGTTTTATTTATTTGATCCTACATGTATTCAGTGTTTCATAACTCACTGAGTTACGAGTTGGGCAGTAATTGCATGTTTCAGCTGCATTTCACTCAACAGTGGTCTAGCTGTTACCCTACCCTGGCCCTAACCCCAAGTCTTGTGTTTATGGGCATCATTTAGTCTGGCTCAGATCTGACCTTAACTTTAATCCTAAACCTAGGATTAAAGCACCGATAGATCCATTAGACAATAATCAAGTCAAATACAGTGTGTTCCAAAAAAAATGTATACACACTTAAAATCACAGGTGTCAAACATGCGGCCCGGGGACCAAATCCGGCCCGCCAAAGGAGAAATACAAAAATTACACTAAGATGTTAATCATTTTAGTTCAGGTTCCACATTCAGACCAATCCAATCTAAAGTGGGTCATAATAACCTATAAATACTCACAACTCCACATTTTTCTCTTTGTAAATGTTTACATGTATTTGCACTACAACAAAGTATAATATTGCAAAAAAATATCTGAATAATCTGAACAAATATGAACAATCTGAAATGTCTTAAGGGAAGTAAGTGCAATTTTAATAATATTCCACCTGTTATTAAATGTTTTGTGTGTTTGTAGATCCACTGGGATCTGTAAGTTATAATGTACATGTGGAAATGATAAACTGAAAAGAATAGAATAAACTTTATTGTCATTGTACTCATGTTACAATGAAATTATGCAGGCTGAAGCAGAATAGTGTTAAAATTACACTTTTTTTTTCAGTTTGTTCATATTATTGACATGTTTGAAAGGATAGTTTGTAGATGCAAATATTTTCATAATGTAATTTTACTTTTTTCACTCTAAAACATAGAGAAAAGTATGGAATTGACATTATTTATACACTATAAAAAAAAAAGTTAAGGGTATTTTTTTTTTTACTTTTTTTTTGTCATTTTTGCCATTTATAAATAAAACTATGTCTGGTCATTAAAAAATATGTTTTAATTGAGTTAACACACAAAAAAGTAAAAAGCGCTGTGCAAGAATCCCAAATGAAAAAAAAAGCCCAAAAATTAAAAATATTGTAATCTATATTATTATATTATCATTTTACTGGTTTGGCCCACTTCAGATCAAATTTAGCTGAATGTGGCCCCTGCTTTAAATAATTGTAAAGTAGCTGTTTATTAAAATTCATTTAATTTTCAAAATGTAATAGAATTTACAAACATCATTTTACTGTTCTATCACTGCCTGTTCTCAAACTGACGTCCAAGCAATGGAATCACACACATCACCAAACAGTTCCCTCGGTATTTGCGTGCATTCACGTTCAATGGCTGCTCTCAGTTCAGCGACTGTTGCAGGTCTCATAGCGTAGACTTTGTCTTTTACGTATCCCCATAAAAAACGTCTAGTGGTGTGAGGTCTGGTGAACGTGGAGGGTGTTCAACCAAACCCCTCCGTCCAATCCACCTGTTTGGCATTTTTGCTTTAGTTTGGACCATAGGGGATTATCCAAAACAAGGATTAGCATATAGCATTTTTGTGTTTTGTGCTTAGTCAGAATTTAGTCTGAAATGTGTAGGATTTTTGAGTTACTTATGGGATCTGACTGGAATTCAGGATAAGGAGGAGGACTGGGTAAGGGGACGGAAGATTATAAATTAAACTTCATCCTGCTCCTTTTCCTTTCTTTATATATAGATCTTTTTGTGGTTTTTGTAATGTTATATTCAAAACAAACAAAGGTAAAATAAAATAACAATAATAAAAAAAAAAGATGTGGGGGTGTTTCTGTAATATATTGCCAGAGATCCCAAGGTTATACCAGTACTGCACACTGATTGGCTATGTAAATATATCTATACATCAAAACTGTATTGTACCTGTCACATTAACTATGGCTTTAAATTAGTGTGAGGCCTATGGTACATTATTTCACATCTATGAAAGAAGGTTTGTACGCAGATAAGTAAAAGTAAAAGGCTTTTTTACACTGTAAAAAAAAAATAAAATAAAAAAAAACTGTAAAAAAAAAAAAAAAAAGTAATATTCCAGCAGCTGGGGCACCAAAAAAATACTGTTAATTAACAGAAAATAACCATTTCATAAAAATATGGTAATTTTCCATAATTAAAATACAGTTTTTTGCCCTAACGTTACATGAGATTTTGCTCTTTTTTATTTTGACTTTTTTGACTTTTTAATGTTTAATAAAGAATATTTTCATGTATTAAAACAATCAAATTACCTATAAATATATCTATAAATAATTTTCAATGAGACTCAGTTGTACAATCCACTGATAAAAACTGTATTTGGACAGTTTATCAGTGCTTATACATGTTATACATTCACAAAAATACATTTATTCAACATTTTTGTTGTGAAACCTCCTGTAACTAGAAGCACTCGGAGAGCGCAGACCTCCGCCAAGGCTGATCAGTGGCCCCCCCGTGGGCCCCCCCACCCCCGATCACCACCAAAATTTACTCTTTTCTTCCTTATCCCATTTCCAACAAACCCTGAAAATTTCATCAAAATCTGTCCATAACTTTTTGAGTTATGTTGCACACTAACGGACTGACAAACAGACAAACAAACCCTGGCAAAAACATAACCTCCTTGGCGGAGGTAATGATGGAATTTTCATTTTTTAAAAATTACTTCCTGTAGATGGCGTCCTCCTGTACGAATGCATTCTTGAAATCTGCTGTTGAGATTCCTCATTGACCGCTGCAACATCTCAGCTGGGATACTGTGAATTTCATCCTGAATTCTCTGTTTTAACTCATTCAGAGTTCTTGGTCGAGTCGTGTACACTTTACTCTTGAGATAGCCCCACAAGAAAAAATCACAAACGGACAAATCTGGCGATCTAGGGGGCCAGGGAACGTTACCGAATCTTGAGATCACATGGTTACCGAACAATTCTCGCACAGCCACCAATGGTTACTAAAATGGGGGTGTGTTTA